>NC_069500.1:10742102-10907734 GCF_027579735.1 Bombina bombina
GGCAGTGTTATATAATGTATTACACAGCAGCAGACACATCTGGCAGTGTTATATAATGTAAATTACACAGAGTAGCAGACACATCTAGCAGTGTTATAATATAAATTACACACGGTAGCAGACACATCTGGCAGTGTTATATAATGTAAATTACACACAGCAGCAGACTCATCTGGCAGTGTTATATAATTAATTTACACACAGCAGCAGACACATCTGGCAGTGTTATATAATGTAATTTACACACAGCAGCGACACATCTGGCATTGCTATATAATGTAAATAACACACGGCAGCAGACACATCTGGCAGTGTTATATAATTTAATTACCCACAGTAGCAAACTATGGCAGTGTTATATAATGTAAATTATACACACGGTAGCAGACACATCTGGCAGTGTTATTTAATGCAAATTACACACAGCAGCAGACTCATCTGGCAGTGTTTATAATGTAATTTACACACGGTAGCAGACACATCTGGCAGTGTTATATAATGTAAAATTACACACGGCAGCAGCATATCTGGCATGTTATATAATGTAAATTGAACACAGCAGCAGACACATCTGGCAGTGTTATATAATGTAAATTACCCACAGTAGCAGACACATCTGGCAGTGTTATATAATGTAAATTACACACGGTAGCAGACACATCTGGCAGTGCAGTGTTATATAATGTAAATTATACACAGTAGCAGACACATCTGGTAATGTTATATAATGTAATTTCACACAGCAGCAGACACATCTGGCAGTGTTTTATAATGCAAATTACACACAGCAGCCGATACAACTGGGCAGTGTTATATAATGTAAAATTACACAGCAGCAGCAGACACATCTGACAGTGTTATATAATGTAAATTACACACGGTAGCAGACACATCTGGCAGTGTTATATAATATAAATTACACACAGGCACAGACACATCTTGGCAGTGTTATTTAATGTAAATTATACACATGGCTGCAGACACATCTGGCATTGTTATATAATGTAAATTACACCACGCAGCAGACACATCTGGCAGTGTATTATAATTTAATTACCCACAGAAGTAGACACATCTGGCAGTGTTATATAATGTAATTACCCTCAGTTATAGAATATAAATTAACAAGGCAGCAGACACATCTGGCAGTGTTATATAATGTAAATTACACACAACAGCAGACACATCTGGCAGTGTGTTTTATAATGTAAATTACACACAGCAGCAGACACATCTGGCAGTGTTTATAATGTAAATTTACACAGCAGCAGACACATCTGGCAGTGTTATATAATGTAAAATTACACACAGCCAGCAGACACATCTGGCAGTGTTTTATAATGTAAATTACACTCTGCAGCAGACACATCTGGTGGTGTTATATAATCAAAATTAAACACAGCAGCAGACACATCTGGTGGTGTTATTAATGTAAATTACACACAGCAGCAGACACATCTGGCAGTGTTATATAATGTAAATTACAACAGCAGCATACACATCTGGCAGTGTTAATAATGTAAATTACAGCACAGCAGCAGACACGATCTGGTGGGTGTTATATAATGTAAAGTACACACAGCAGCAGACCACATCTGGCAGTGTATATGATTAAATTACACACAGCAGCAGACACTCTGGCAGTGTTATATAATGTAATTTACACACAGCATCAGACACATCTGTTGGGGTTATATAATGGTAAATTACACACAGCAGCAGACACATCTGGCAGTGTTATATAATTTAAATTAGACACGGCATCAGATATGTAGGGGATGTTATATAATGTAAATTACACACAGCAGCAGACACATCTGGCAGTGCTATATAATGTAAATACACACAGCAGCAGACACATCTGGTGGTGTTATATAATCAAATTACACACAGCAGCAGACACATTTGGTGGTGGTTATTAATGTATAATTACACACAGCAGCAGACACATCTGGTGGTGTTAATAATGTAAATTACACACAGCAGCAGACACATCTGCAGTGTTATATAATGTAAATTAAACACAGCAGCAGACACATCTGGCAAGTGTTATATAATGTAAATTAGACACAGCATCAGATTTGTTGGGGTGTTATATAATGTAAATTACACACAGCAGCAGACACATCTGGCAGTGCTATATAATGTAAATTACACACAAGCAGCAGGACACATCTGGCAGTGTTATAGAATGTAAATTACACATAGCAGCAGACACATCTGGTAGGTGTTATATAATGTAAATTACCACATAGCAGCAGACACACCTGGGGGTGTAACATAATGTAAATTACACTCTGTAGCAGACACATCTGGTGGTGTTATATAATCCAAATTACACACGCAGCAGACACATCTGGTGATGTTTATTAATGTAAATTACACACAGCAGCAGGACACATCTGGCAGTGTTATATATGTAAAGTACACACAGCAGGGCAGACACATCTGGCAGTCTCATATAAGGTGTAAATTACACATCAGCAGCATACACATCTGGTGGTGTTTAGTGATGTCGCAAATTGTTCCCTGGCGAATAGTTCCCTGCGAACATAGCTTGTTCGCAGCGGCGGGCGAACATATGCGATGTTCGATCCGCCCCCTATTCGTCATCATTGTGTAAACTTTTTACCCTGTATCTCACACAGTCTGCAGACACATTTCAGCCAATCAGCAGCAGGGACACTCCCTCCCAGACCCTCCCAGCTCCTGACAGCAGCCATTTTAGATTCATTGGGAAGGCTGCTTTGTTAGTGAGAGGAGGGACAGTGTAGCTGCTGCTGTTTCATAGGGAAATTGATAGCAAGGCTAGTGTATTCAGTGTCCACTACAGTCCTGAAGGACTCATCTGATCTCTGCTGTAAGGACAGCACCCCAAAAAGCCCTTTTTTAGGGCTAGAACATCAGTCTTTTTTTTTTTTTTGCCTGTGTAATTTTGACTGCGAAACATCAGTCTGCTAGTGTAATCTAATTGCAGTTGCCTGCCTGCAGTGCCACCACACATATCTGTTGTAACAGTAGTGTAAATGTAAAAAAAAAAAAAATAACTTTTTTGACTGTAAAACATCAGTCTGCTAGTGTAATCTAATAGCAGTTGCCTGCCTGCCAGAATGTGTGCCAGGGCCCACTTTGCCAACTAGTGCCACCACTCATAACTGTTGTAACAGTAGTGTAAATTTTTTTAAAAAAAAACTTTTTTGACTGTGAAACATCAGTCTCTAGTGTAATCTAATTGTAGTTGCCTGCCTGCCAGCGTGGTGCCAGGCCCACTTGCTAAGTGCCACCACTCATATCTGTTGTAACAGTAGTGTAAATTTAAAAAAAAAACTTTTTTGACTGCCAAACTTCAGAGGGTGTTAGTTCACGTATTTCATATAGATAACACTGTACTCGTGCACGAGAAGTTATCTGGGGAGCAGGCACTGATTGGCTAGACTGCAAGTCTGTCAAAAGAACTGAAAAAAGGGGCAGTTTGCAGAGGCTTAGATACAAGATAATCACAGAGGTTAAAAGTATATTATTTAAATGTGTTAGTTATGCAAAACTGGGAAATGGGTAATAAAGGGATTATCAATCTTTTAAAACAATAAAAAATTCTGGTGTAGACTGTCCCTTTAAACGGGGAGTTTGGTCTGTCACTGTGAAGCGGGCATAACCCTTACACTACCTGATCGATATCAACATCATACCTGATGTTTTAAAGCACGTTATTCCAAACTATTTAGGAATGTTAGGTGATTTATGCCCTTTATGGATTAAAACCAGACTCTGCATCAACTATGTAATTTTAAATGGGAGTTTTGCCATGGATCCCCCCTCCGGCATGCCACAGTCCAGGTGTTAGTCCCCTTGAAACAACTTTTCCCATCACTATTGTGGCCAGAAAGAGTCCTGTTGGTTTTAAAGTTCGCCTGCCTATTGAAGTCAAAGGCGGTTCGCCCGGTTCGCCCGTTCGCGAACAGTTGCAGAAGTTCGAGTCCGCTGTTCGCGAAACAAAATTTTTAGGTTCATGACATCACTAGTGGTGTTATATAATGTAATCACACACAGCAGCAGACACATCTGGCAGTGTTATATAATGTAAATTACACACAGTAGCAGGACACATCTGGTAGTGTTATATAATGTAATTACACACAGCAGCAGACACATCTGGCAGTGTTATATAATGTAATTACACACAGCAGCAGACACATCTGGTAGTGTTATATAATGTAATTGCACACAGCAGACACATCTGGCAGTGTTATATAATGTAATTACACACAGCAGCAGACACATCTGGTAGTGTTATATAATGTAATTACACACAGTAGCAGACACATCTGGCAGTGTTATATAATGTAATTACACACAGTAGCAGACACATCTGGCAGTGTTATATAATGTAATTACACACAGCAGCAGACACATCTGGCAGTGTTATATAATGTAATTACACACAGCAGCAGACACATCTGGCAGTGTTATATATGTAATTACCCACAGTTGCAGACACATCTGGCAGTGCAATCTAATTACCCACAGTAGCAGACTCATCTGGCGGTGTTATATAATGTAAATTACACACAGTAGCAGACACATCTGGCGGTGTTATATAATGTAAATTACACACAGCAGCAGACACATCTGGCAGTGTTATATAATGTAAATTACACATAGCAGCAGACACATCTGGCAGTGTTATAAAATGTAATTTACACATGGCATCAGACACATTTGGCGGTGTTATATAATGTAAATTACACACAGTAGCAGACACATCTGGTGGTGTTATATAATGTAAATTGCACACAGCAGCAGACACATCTGGTGGTGTTATATAATGTAAATTACACACAGCAGCAGACACATCTGGCACTGTTATATAATGTAAATTATACACATGGCTGCAGACACATCTGGCAGTGTTATATAATGTAATTACACACAGCAGCAGACACATCTGGCAGTGTTATATAATGTAATTACACACAGCAGCAGACACATCTGGCAGTGTTATATAATGTAATTACACACAGCAGCAGACACATCTGGCAGTGTTATATAATGTAATTACACACAGTAGCAGACACATCTGGCAGTGTTATATAATGTAAATTACACACAGCAGCAGACACATCTGGCAGTGTTATATAATGTAATTACCCACAGTAGCAGACACATCTGGCAGTGTTATATAATGTAATTACACACAGTAGCAGACACATCTGGCAGTGTTATATAATGTAATTACACACAGCAGCAGACACATCTGGAGTGTTATATAATGTAATTACACACAGTAGCAGACACATCTGGCAGTGTTATATAATGTAATTACACACAGTAGCAGACACATCTGGCAGTGTTATATAATGTAATTACACACAGTAGCAGACACATCTGGCAGTGTTATATAATGTAATTACACACAGCAGCAGACACATCTGGTAGTGTTATATAATGTAATTACACACAGTAGCAGACACATCTGGCAGTGTTATATAATGTAATTACACACAGTAGCAGACACATCTGGCAGTGTTATATAATGTAATTACACACAGTAGCAGACACATCTGGCAGTGTTATATAATGTAATTACACACAGCAGCAGACACATCTGGCAGTGTTATATATGTAATTACACACAGCAGCAGACACATCTGGCAGTGTTATATAATGTAATTACACACAGCAGCAGACACATCTGGCAGTGTTATATAATGTAATTACACACAGCAGCAGACACATCTGGCAGTGTTATATAATGTAATTACACACAGCAGCAGACACATCTGGCAGTGTTATATAATGTAAATTACACACAGCAGCAGACACATCTGGCAGTGTTATATAATGTAATTACACACAGCAGCAGACACATCTGGCAGTGTTATATAATGTAATTACACACAGCAGCAGACACATCTGGCAGTGTTATATAATGTAATTACACACAGCACACACATCTGGCAGTGTTATATAATGTAATTACACACAGCAGACACATCTGGCAGTGTTATATAATGTAAATTACACACAGCAGCAGACACATCTGGCAGTGTTATATAATGTAATTACACACAGCAGCAGACACATCTGGCAGTGTTATATAATGTAAATTACACACAGTAGCAGACACATCTGGCAGTGTTATATAATGTAATTACACACAGTAGCAGACACATCTGGCAGTGTTATATAATGTAATTACACACAGCAGCAGACACATCTGGCAGTGTTATATAATGTAAATTACACACAGCAGCAGACACATCTGGCAGTGTTATATAATGTAATTACACACAGTAGCAGACACATCTGGCAGTGTTATATAATGTAAATTACACACAGCAGCAGACACATCTGGCAGTGTTATATAATGTAATTACACACAGCAGCAGACACATCTGGCAGTGTTATATAATGTAAATTACACACAGCAGCAGACACATCTGGCAGTGTTATATAATGTAATTACACACAGTAGCAGACACATCTGGCAGTGTTATATAATGTAAATTACACACAGAAGCAGACACATCTGGCAGTGTTATATAATGTAAATTACACACAGCAGCAGACACATCTGGCAGTGTTATATAATGTAATTACACACAGTAGCAGACACATCTGGCAGTGTTATATAATGTAATTACACACAGTAGCAGACACATCTGGCAGTGTTATATAATGTAATTACACACAGTAGCAGACACATCTGGCAGTGTTATATAATGTAATTACACACAGCAGCAGACACATCTGGCAGTGTTATATAATGTAATTACACACAGCAGCAGACACATCTGGCAGTGTTATATAATGTAATTACACACAGCAGACACATCTGGCAGTGTTATATAATGTAAATTACACAGTAGCAGACACATCTGGCAGTGTTATATAATGTAATTACACACAGTAGCAGACACATCTGGCAGTGTTATATAATGTAATTACACACAGCAGCAGACACATCTGGCAGTGTTATATAATGTAATTTACACACAGCAGCAGACACATCTGGCAGTGTTATATAATGTAATTACACACGGCAGCAGACACATCTGGCAGTGTTATATAATGTAAATTACACACAGCAGCAGACACATCTGCAGTGTTATATAATGTAAATACACACAGCAGCAGACACATCTGGCAGTGTTATATAATGTAAATTACACACGGTAGCAGACACATCTTTTGGTGTTATATAATGTAAATTACACACAGCAGCAGACACATCTGGCAGTGTTATATAATGTAAATTACACACAGCAGCAGACACATCTGGCAGTGTTATATAATGTAATTACACACAGCAGCAGACACATCTGGCAGTGTTATATAATGTAATTACACACAGCAGCAGACACATCTGGCAGTGTTATATAATGTAAATTACACACAGCAGCAGACACATCTGGCAGTGTTATATAATGTAATTACACACAGTAGCAGACACATCTGGCAGTGTTATATAATGTAAATTACACACAGCAGCAGACACATCTGGCAGTGTTATATAATGTAATTACACACAGCAGCAGACACATCTGGCAGTGTTATATAATGTAATTACACACAGCAGCAGACACATCTGGCAGTGTTATATAATGTAATTACACACAGTAGCAGACACATCTGGCAGTGTTATATAATGTAATTACACACAGTAGCAGACACATCTGGCAGTGTTATATAATGTAATTATACACAGCAGCAGACACATCTGGCAGTGTTATATAATGTAATTACACACAGCAGCAGACACATCTGGCAGTGTTATATAATGTAAATTGCACAAGACAGCAGACACATCTGGCAGTGTTATATAATGTAATTTACACACGCCATCAGACACATCTGGCAGTGTTATATAATGTAATTACACACAGCAGCAGACACATCTGGCAGTGTTATATAATGTAATTTACACATGGCATCAGACACATCTGGCAGTGTTATATAATGTAAATTACACACAGCAGCAGACACATCTGGCAGTGTTATATAATGTAAATTACACACAGCAGCAGACACATCTGGCAGTGTTATATAATGTAAATTACACACAGCAGCAGACACATCTGGCAGTGTTATATAATGTAATTACACACAGTAGCAGACACATCTGTTGGTGTTATATAATGTAAATTACACACAGTAGCAGACACATCTGGCAGTGTTATATAATGTAATTACACACAGCAGCAGACACATCTGGCAGTGTTATATAATGTAAATTACACACAGCAGCAGACACATCTGGCAGTGTTATATAATGTAAATTACACACAGTAGCAGACACATCTGGCAGTGTTATATAATGTAATTACACACAGCAGCAGACACATCTGGCAGTGTTATATAATGTAAATTACACACAGCAGCAGACACATCTGGCAGTGTTATATAATGTAATTTACACACAGCAGCAGACACATCTGGCAGTGTTATATAATGTAATTACACACAGCAGCAGACACATCTGGCAGTGTTATATAATGTAAATTACACACAGCAGCAGACACATCTGGTGGTGTTATATAATGTAAATTACACACAGCAGCAGACACATCTGGCAGTGTTATATAATGTAATTACACACAGTAGCAGACACATCTGGCAGTGTTATATAATGTAAATTACACACAGCAGCAGACACATCTGGCAGTGTTATATAATGTAAATTACACACAGTAGCAGACACATCTGGCAGTGTTATATAATGTAATTACACACAGCAGCAGACACATCTGGCAGTGTTATATAATGTAATTACACACAGTAGCAGACACATCTGGCAGTGTTATATAATGTAAATTACACACGGCAGCAGACACATCTGGCAGTGTTATATAATGTAATTACACACAGCAGCAGACACATCTGGCAGTGCTATATAATGTAAATTACACACGGTAGCAGACACATCTGGAAGTGTTATATAATGTAAATTACACACAGCAGCAGACACATCTGGCAGTGTTATATAATGTAAATTACACAGCAGCAGACACATCTGGCAGTGTTATATAATGTAAATTACACACAGCAGCAGACACATCTGGCAGTGTTATATAATGTAAATTACACACAGCAGCAGACACATCTGGCAGTGTTATATAATGTAATTACCCACAGTAGCAGACACATCTGGCAGTGTTATATAATGTAATTACACACAGTAGCAGACACATCTGGCAGTGTTATATAATGTAAATTACACACAGCAGCAGACACATCTGGCAGTGTTATATAATGTAATTACACACAGCAGCAGACACATCTGGCAGTGTTATATAATGTAAATTACACATAGCAGCAGACACATCTGCAGTGTTATATAATGTAAATTACACACAGTAGCAGACACATCTGGCAGTGTTATATAATGTAAATTACACACAGCAGCAGACACATCTGGCAGTGTTATATAATGTAATTACACACAGTAGCAGACACATCTGGCAGTGTTATATAATGTAAATTACACACAGCAGCAGACACATCTGGCAGTGTTATATAATGTAAATTACACACAGCAGCAGACACATCTGGCAGTGTTATATAATGTAAATTACACATGGCAGCAGACACATCTGGCAGTGTTATATAATGTAATTACACACAGCAGCAGACACATCTGGCAGTGTTATATAATGTAAATTACACACAGCAGCAGACACATCTGGCAGTGTTATATAATGTAAATTACACACAGTAGCAGACACATCTGGCAGTGTTATATAATGTAAATTACACACAGTAGCAGACACATCTGGCAGTGTTATATAATGTAAATTACACACAGCAGCAGACACATCTGGCAGTGTTATATAATGTAAATTACACACAGCAGCAGACACATCTGGCAGTGTTATATAATGTAAATTACACACAGCAGCAGACACATCTGGTAGTGTTATATAATGTAAATTACACACAGTAGCAGACACATCTGGCAGTGTTATATAATGTAAATTACACACAGCAGCAGACACATCTGGCAGTGTTATATAATGTAATTTCACACAGCAGCAGACACATCTGGTAGTGTTATATAATGTAAATTACACACAGTAGCAGACACATCTGGCAGTGTTATATAATGTAAATTACACACAGCAGCAGACACATCTGGCAGTGTTATATAATGTAATTACACACAGCAGCAGACACATCTGGTGTGTTATATAATGTAATTACACACAGCAGCAGACACATCTGGCAGTGTTATATAATGTAAATTACACACAGCAGCAGACACATCTGGCAGTGTTATATAATGTAATTACACACGGTAGCAGACACTTCTGGTAGTGTAGTGTTATATAATGTAAATTACACACAGTAGCAGACACATCTGGCAGTGTTATATAATGTAATTACACACAGCAGCAGACACATCTGGCAGTGTTATATAATGTAAATTACACACAGTAGCAGACACATCTGGCAGTGTTATATAATGTAATTACACGTGGCAGCAGACACATCTGGCAGTGTTATATAATGTAATTACACACAGTAGCATACACATCTGGCAGTGTTATATAATGTAAATTACACACAGCAGCAGACACATGTGGCAGTGTTATATAATGTAATTACACACGGCAGCAGACACATCTGGCAGTGTTATATAATGTAAATTACACACAGCAGCAGACACATCTGGCAGTGTTATATAATGTAATTACACACAGTAGCAGACACATCTGGCAGTGTTATATAATGTAATTACACACAGTAGCAGACACATCTGGCAGTGTTATATAATGTAATTACACACAGTAGCAGACTCATCTGGCAGTGTTATATAATGTAAATTACACACAGCAGCAGACACATCTGGCAGTGTTATATAATGTAATTACACATGCAGCAGGACTCATCTGCAGTGTTATATAATGTAATTACACACAGTAGCAGACACATCTGGCAGTGTTATATAATGTAAATTACACACAGCAGCAGACACATTTGGCTGTGTTATATAATGTAAATTACACACAGCAGCAGACACATCTGGGCAGTGTATATAATGGAAAATTACACACAGCAGCAGACACATCTGGTGGTGTTATATAATGTAAATTACACACAGCAGCAGGCACATCTGGCAGTGTTATATAATGTAAATTACACACATGGCTGCAGACACATCTGGCAGTGTTATATAATGTAATTACACACAGCAGCAGACACATCTGGCAGTGCTATATAATGTAAATTACACACAGCAACAGACACATCTGGCAGTGTTATATAATGTAAATACACACAGGTAGCAGACACATCTGGCAGTGTTATATAATGTAATTACACACAGTAGCAGACACAGGCTGAGCAGACCACATCTGGCAGTGTTATATAATGTAATTACACACAGCAGCAGACACATCTGGCAGTGTTATATAATGTAATTACACACAGCAGCAGACACATCTGGCAGTGTTATATAATGTAATTACACACAGTAGCAGACACATCTGGCAGTGTTATATAATGTAAATTACACACAGCAGCAGACACATCTGGCAGTGTTATATAATGTAAATTACACACAGCAGCAGACACATCTGGCAGTGTTATATAATGTAATTACCCACAGTAGCAGACACATCTGGCAGTGTTATATCTAATTACCCACAGTAGCAGACTCATCTGGCTGTGTTATATAATGTAAATTACACACAGTAGCAGACACATCTGGCAGTGTTATATAATGTAAATTACACACAGCAGCAGACACATCTGGCAGTGTTATATAATGTAAATTACACATAGCAGCAGACACATCTGGCAGTGTTATATAATGTAATTTACACATGGCATCAGACACATCTGGCAGTGTTATATAATGTAATTACCCACAGTAGCAGACACATCTGGTGGTGTTATATAATGTAAATTGCACACAGCAGCAGACACATCTGGTGGTGTTATATAATGTAAATTACACACAGCAGCAGACACATCTGGCAGTGTTATATACTGTAATTTACACATGGCAGAAGACACATCTGGCAGTGTTATATAATGTAATTACACACAGCAGCAGACACATCTGGCAGTGCTATATAATGTAAATTACACACAGCAGCAGACACATCTGGCAGTGTTATATAATGTAAATTACACACAGTAGCAGACACATCTGGCAGTGTTATATAATGTAAATTACACACAGTAGCAGACACATCTGGCAGTGTTATATAATGTAATTACACACAGCAGCAGACACATCTGGCAGTGTTATATAATGTAAATTACACACCAGCAGGAGACACATCTGGTGGTGTTATATAATGTAAATTACACACAGTAGCAGACACATCTGGCAGTGTTATATAATGTAATTACCCACAGAAGCAGACACATCTGGCAGTGTTATATAATGTAATTACACACAGTAGCAGACACATCTGGCAGTGTTATATAATGTAAATTATACACAGCAGCAGACACATCTGGCAGTGTTATATAATGTAATTTACACACAGCAGCAGACACATCTGGCAGTGTTATATAATGTAAATTACACACAGCATGAGACACATCTGGTGGTGTAATATAATGTAATTTACACACAGCAGCAGACACATCTGTCAGTGTTATATAATGTAATTACCCACAGTAGCAGACACATCTGGCAGTGTTATATAATGTAATTACACACAGTAGCAGACACATCTGGCAGTGTTATATAATGTAAATTATACACAGCAGCAGACACATCTGGCAGTGTTATATAATGTAATTTACACACAGCAGCAGACACATCTGGCAGTGTTATATAATGTAAATTATACACAGCAGCAGACACATCTGGCAGTGTTATATAATGTAATTTACACATGGCATCAGACACATCTGGCAGTGTTATATAATGTAATTTACACACGGCAGAAGACACAACTGGTAGTGTTATATAATGTAATTTACACACGGCATCAGACACATCTGGCAGTGTTATATAATGTAAATTACACAAGACAGCAGACACATCTGGCAGTGTTTTATAATTTAAATTACACACAGCAGCAGACACATCTGGCAGTGTTATATAATGTAAATTACACACAGCAGCAGACACATCTGGCAGTGTTATATAATGTAAATTACACACAGCAGCAGACACATCTGGTGGTGTTATATAATGTAAATTACACACAGCAGCAGACACATCTGGCAGTGTTATATAATGTAAATTACACACAGCAGCAGACACATCTGGTGGTGTTATATAATGTAAATTATACACAGCAGCAGACCAGACACATTTGGCTGTGTTATATAATGTAAATTACACACAGTAGCAGACACATCTGGTGTGTTATATCATGTAAATTGCACACAGCAGTAGACACATCTGGTGTGTTATATAATGTAAATTACACACAGCAGCAGGCACATCCAGGCACTGTTATATACTGTAATTTACACATGGCAGAAGACACATCTGGCAGTGTTATATAATGTAATTACACACAGCAGCAGACACATCTGGCAGTGCTATATAATGTAAATTACACACAGCAACAGACACATCTGGTAGTGTTATATAATGTAAATTACACACAGTAGCAGACACATCTGGCAGTGTTATATAATGTAATTACACACAGTAGCAGACACATCTGGCAGTGTTATATAATGTAAATTACACACAGCAGCAGACACATCTGGGAGTGTTATATAATGTAAATTACACACAGTAGCAGACACATCTGGCAGTGTAATATAATGTAATTTACACACAGAAGCAGACACATCTGGCAGTGTTATATAATGTAAATTACACACAGTAGCAGACACATCTGGCAGTGTTATATAATGTAATTACCCACAGTAGCAGACTCATCTGGCAGTGTTATATAATGTAATTACCCACAGAAGCAGACACATCTGGCAGTGTTATATAATGTAATTACCCACAGAAGCAGACACATCTGGCAGTGTAATGTAATTACACACAGTAGCAGACTCATCTGGCGGTGTTATATAATGTAAATTACACACAGTAGCAGACACATCTGGCGGTGTTATATAATGTAATTACACACAGCAGCAGACACATCTGGCAGTGTTATATAATGTAAATTACACACAGTAGCAGACACATCTGGCAGTGTTATATAATGTAATTTACACACATGCAGCAGACACATTTGGCGTGTTATATAATGTAAATTACACACAGTAGCAGACACATCTGGCAGTGTTATATAATGTAAATTACACACTGTTGCAGACACATCTGGTGGTGTTATATAATGTAAATTACACACAGCAGCAGACACATCTGGTGGTGTTATATAATGTAAATTACACACAGCAGCAGACACATCTGGCACGTGTTATATAATGTAAATTACACACAGGCTGCAGACACATCTGGCAGTGTTATATAATGTAATTACACACAGCTAGCAGACACATCTGGCAGTGTTATATAATGTAAATTACACACAGCAGCAGACACATCTTGGCAGTGTTATATAATGTAATTACACACAGAAGCAGACACATCTGGCAGTGTTATATAATGTAAATTACACACAGCAGCAGACACATCTGGCAGTGTTATATAATGTAATTACACACAGCAGCAGACACATCTGGCAGGTGTTATATAATGTAATTTAATCACAGCAGCAGACACATCTGGCAGTGTTATATAATGTAATTACACACAGCAGCAGACACATCTGGCAGTGTTATATAATGTAATTACACACAGTAGCAGACACATCTGCAGTGTTATATAATGTAAATTACACACAGCAGCAGACACATCTGGCAGTGTTATATAATGTAATTTACACACAGCAGCAGACACATCTGGCAGTGTTATATAATGTAAATTATACACAGCAGCAGACACATCTGGCAGTGTTATATAATGTAATTTACACACAGCATCAGACACATCTGGCAGTGTTATATAATGTAATTTACACATGGCAGCAGACACATCTGGTAGTGTTATATAATGTAATTTACACACGGCCTCAGACACATCTGGCAGTGTTATATAATGTAAATTACACAAGACAGCAGACACATCTGGCAGTGTTTTACAATTTAAATTACACACAGCAGCAGACACATCTGGCAGTCTTATATAATGTAAATTACACACAGCAGCAGACACATCTGGCAGTGTTATATAATGTAATTACACACAGTAGCAGACACATCTGTTGGTGTTATATAATGTAAATTACACAGCAGCAGACACATCTGGCAGTGTTATATAATGTAAATTACACACAGCAGCAGATACATATGGCAGTGTTATATAATGTAAATTACACAGCAGCAGACACATCTGGCAGTGTTATATAATGTAAATTACACAAGGCAGCAGACACATCTGGCAGTGTTATATAATGTAAATTACACAAGACAGCAGACACATCTGGCAGTGTTATATAATGTAATTACACACAGCAGCAGACACATCTGGCAGTTTTATATAATGTAATTTACACACAGCATCAGACACATCTGGTGGTGTTATATAATGTAAATTACACACAGCAGCAGACACATCTGGCAGTGTTTTATAATGTAAATTACACACAGCAGCAGACACATCTGGTGGTGTTATATAATGTAAATTACACACGGTAGCAGACACTTCTGGCAGTGTAGTGTTATATAATGTAAATTACACACAGTAGCAGACACATCTGGCAGTGTTATATAATGTAAATTACACACAGCAGCAGACACATCTGGCAGTGTTATATAATGTAAATTACACACAGTAGCAGACACATCTGGCAGTGTTATATAATGTAAATTACACGCGGCAGCAGACAACATCTGGCAGTGTTATATAATGTAAATTACACACGGTAGCAGACACATCTGGCAGTGTAGTGTTATATAATGTAAATTACACATGTAGCAGACACATCTGGTAGTGTTATATAATGTAATTACACACAGCAGCAGACACATCTGGCAGTGCTATATAATGTAAATTACACACGGTAGCAGACACATCTGGTAGTGTTATATAATGTAAATTACACACAGTAGCAGACACATCTGGCAGTGTTATATAATGTAAATAACACACAGCAGCAGACACATCTGGCAGTGTTATATAATGTAAATAACACACAGCAGCAGACACATCTGGCAGTGTTATATAATGTAAATTACACACAGCAGCAGACACATCTGGCAGTGTTATATAATGTAAATTAGACACGGCAGCAGACACATGTGGAAGTGTTATATAATGTAAATTAGACACGGCAGCAGACACATCTGGCAGTGCTATATAATGTAAATTAGACACGGCAGCAGACACATCTGGCAGTGTTATATAATGTAAATTACACACGGCAGCAGACACATCTGGCAGTGTTATATAATGTAAATTACACACAGCAGCAGACACATCTGGCAGTGTTATATAATGTAATTTACACATGGCAGCAGACACATCTGGCAGTGTTATATAATGTAATTACACACACGGCAGAAGACACATCTGGCAGTGTTATATAATGTAATTTACACACGGCAGAAGACACATCTGGCAGTGTTATATAATGTAATTACACACAGCAGCAGACACATCTGGCAGTGCTATATAATGTAATTACACACGGCAGCAGACACATCTGGCATTGTTATATAATGTAAATTACACACAGCAGCAGACACATCTGGCAGTGCTATAATGTAATTACACACAGTAGCAGACACATCTGGCAGTGTTAAATAATGTAAATTACACACAGCAGCAGACACATCTGGCAGTGTTATATAATGTAAATTACACACAGCAGCAGACACATCTGGCAGTGTTATATAATGTAAATTACACACAGCATCAGACACATCTGGTAGTGTTATATAATAGTAAATTGCACACAGGCAGCAGACACATCTGGCAGTGTTATATAATGTAAATTACACACAGTAGCAGACACATCTGGCAGTGTTATATAATGTAATTTACACACAGCAGCAGACACATCTGGCAGTGTTATATAATGTAATTTACACATGGCATCAGACACATCTGGCAGTGTTATATAATGTAAATTACACACGGCAGCAGACACATCTGGGAGTGTTATATAATGTAATTACACACAGCAGCAGACACATCTGGTGGTGTTATATAATGTAAATTACACACGGCAGCAGACACATCTGGCAGTGTTATATAATGTAAATTACACACAGCAGCAGACACATCTGGCAGTGTTATATAATGTAATTACACACAGCAGCAGACACATCTGGCAGTGTTATATAATGTAAATTACACACGGCAGCAGACACATCTGGCAGTGTTATATAATGTAATTACACACGGTAGCAGGTACATCTTTTGGTGTTATATAATGTAAATTACACACAGCAGCAGATACATCTGGCAGTGTTATATAATGTAAATTACACACAGCAGCAGACACATCTGGCAGTGTTATATAATGTAAATTATACACATGGCTGCAGACACATCTGGCAGTGTTATATAATGTAAATTATACACATGGCTGCAGACACATCTGGCAGTGTTATATAATGTAAATTACACACAGCAGCAGACACATCTGGCAGTGCTATATAATGTAAATTACACACGGTAGCAGACACATCTGGCAGTGTTATATAATGTAATTACACACAGCAGCAGACACATCTGGCAGTGCTATATAATGTAAATTACACACAATAGCAGACACATCTTGCAGTGTTATATATGTAAATTACACACAGTAGCAGACACATCTGGCAGTGTTATATAATGTAAATTACACACAAGCAGCAGACACATCTGGCAGTGTTATATAATGTAAATTACACACAGCAGCAGACACATCTGGCAGTGTTATATAATGTAAATTACACACAGCAGCAGACACATCTGGCAGTGTTATATAATGTAATTACACGCAGTAGCAGACACATCTGGTGGTGTTATATAATGTAAATTACACACAGCAGCAGACACATGTGGCAGTGTTATATAATGTAATTACCCACAGTAGCAGACTCATCTGGCAGTATTATATAATGTAATTACCACAAGTAGCAGACACATCTGGCAGTGTTATATAATGTAATTTACACACGGCATCAGACACATCTGGCAGTGTTATATAATGTAAATTACACACGGCAGCAGACACATCTGGCAGTGTTATATAATGTAAATTACACAAAGCAGCAGACACATCTGGCAGTGTTATATAATGTAAATTAGACACGGCAGCAGACACATGTGGAAGTGTTATATAATGTAAAATTACACACGGCAGCAGACACATCTGGCAGTGTTATATAATGTAAATTACACACTGTCGAAGACACATCTGGCAGTGTTATATAATGTAAATTAGACACGGCAGCAGACACATGTGGAAGTGTTATATAATGTAAATTAGACACGGCAGCAGACACATCTGGCAGTGCTATATAATGTAAATTAGACACGGCAGCAGACACATGTGGAAGTGTTATATAATGTAAATTACACACGGCATCAGACACATCTGGCAGTGTTATATAATGTAAATTACACACAGCAGCAGACACATCTGGCAGTGTTATATAATGTAAATTAGACACGGCAGCAGACACATGTGGAAGTGTTATATAATGTAAATTAGACACGGCAGCAGACACATCTGGCAGTGTTATATAATGTAAATTACACACAGCAGCAGACACATCTGGCAGTGTATATATAATTTAAATTACACTCGGTCAGCAGACACAATCTGGCAGTGTTATAATAATGTAATTACACAGCAGCAGACACATCTGGCAGTGTTATATAATGTAAATTACACAGAGTAGCAGACACATCTAGCAGTGTTATATAATATAAATTACACACAGTAGCAGACACATCTGGCAGTGTTATATAATGTAAATTACACACAGCAGCAGACACATCTGGCAGTGTTATATAATGTAATTACACACAGCAGCAGACACATCTGGCAGTGTTATATAATGTAATTACACACAGCAGCAGACACATCTGGCAGTGCTATATAATGTAAATTACACACAGCAGCAGACAAATCTGGCAGTGTTATATAATGTAATTTACACACAGCAGCAGACACATCTGGCAGTGTTATATAATGTAAATTACACACGGCATCAGACACATCTGGCAGTGTTATATAATGTAAATTACACACAGCAGCAGACACATCTGGCAGTGTTATATAATGTAATTTACACACTGCATCAGACACATCTGGCAGTGTTATATAATGTAAATTACACACAGCAGCAGACACATCTGGCAGTGTTATATAATGTAAATTACACACAGCAGCAGACACATCTGGCAGTGTTATATAATGTAAATTACACACGGTAGCAGACACATCTGGCAGTGTTATATAATGTAAATTACACGTGGCAGCAGACACATCTGGCAGTGTTATATAATGTAATTACACACAGTAGCAGACACATCTTTTGGTGTTATATAATGCAAATTACACACAGCAGCAGATACAACTGGCAGTGTTATATAAAGTAAATTACACACAGCAGCAGATACAACTGGCAGTGTTATATAATGTAAATTACACACAGCAGCAGACACATCTGGCAGTGTTATATAATGTAAATTACACACGGTAGCAGACACATCTGGCAGTGTTATATAATATAAATTACACACAGCAGCAGACACATCTGGCAGTGTTATATAATGTAAATTATACACATGGCTGCAGACACATCTGGCATTGTTATATAATGTAAATTACACACAGCAGCAGACACATCTGGCAGTGTTATATAATTTAATTACCC
The DNA here is from genome assembly GCF_027579735.1 of Bombina bombina. Lineage (NCBI taxonomy): Eukaryota > Metazoa > Chordata > Amphibia > Anura > Bombinatoridae > Bombina > Bombina bombina. The sequence goes on from NC_069500.1 coordinate 10,761,921, forward strand.
ACAGTAGCAGACCACATCTGGCAGTGTTATATAATGTAATTACCCACAGTTATAGAATATAAATTACACAAGGCAGCAGACACATCTGCAGTGTTATATAATGTAAATTACACACAACAGCAGACACATCTGGCAGTGTTTTATAATGTAAATTACACACAGCAGCAGACACATCTGGCAGTGTTATATAATGTAAATTATACACAGCAGCAGACACATCTGGCAGTGTTATATAATGTAAATTACACACAGCAGCAGACACATCTGGCAGTGTTTTATAATGTAAATTACACTCTGCAGCACACACATCTGGTGGTGTTATATAATGTAAATTACACACGGTAGCAGACACTTCTGGTGGTGTTATAAATGTAAATTACACACAGCAGCAGACACATCTGGCAGTGTTATATAATGTAAATTACACACAGCAGCAGACACATCTGGCAGTGTTATATAATGTAAATTACACATAGCAGCAGACACATCTGGTGGTGTTATATAATGTAAATTACACAGCAACAGACACATCTGGCAATGTTATATAATGGTAAATTACACACAGTCAGCAGACACATCTGGCAGTGTTATATAATGTAATTTACACACAGCATCAGACACATCTTTTGGGGTTATATAATGTAAATTACACACAGCAGCAGACACATCTGCAGTGTTATATAATTTAAATTAGACACGGCATCAGATATGTTAGGGATGTTATATAATGTAAATTACACACAGCAGCAGACACATCTGGCAGTGCTATATAATGTAATTACACACAGCAGCAGACACATCTGGTGGTGTTATATAATCTAAATTACACACAGCAGCAGACACATTTGGTGGTGTTATTAATGTAAATTACACACAGCAGCAGACACATCTGGTGGTGTTATATAATGTAAATTACACACAGCAGCAGACACATCTGGCAGTGTTATATAATGTTAATTAAACACAGCAGCAGACACATCTGGCAGTGTTATATAATGTAAATTAGACACAGCATCAGATTTGTTGGGGTGTTATATAATGTAAATTACACACAGCAGCAGACACATCTGGCAGTGCTATATAATGTAAATTACACACAGCAGCAGACACATCTGGCAGTGTTATATAATGTAAATTACACATAGCAGCAGACACATCTGTAGTGTTATATAATGTAAATTACACATAGCAGCAGACACACCTGGGGGTGTAACATAATGTAAATTACACTCTGTAGCAGACACATCTGGTGGTGTTATATAATCCAAATTACACACAGCAGCAGACACATCTGGTGATGTTATTAATGTAAATTACACACAGCAGCAGGACACATCTGGCAGTGTTATATAATGTAAATTACACACAGCAGCAGACACATCTGGCAGTCTCATATAATGTAAATTACACACAGCAGCATACACATCTGGTGGTGTTTAGTGATGTCGCAAATTGTTCCCTGGCGAATAGTTCCCTGCGAACATAGCTTGTTCGCAGCGGCGGGCGAAACATATGCGATGTTCGAATCCGCCCCTATTCGTCATCATTGTGTAAACTTTTACCCTGTATCTCACAGTCTGCAGACACATTTCAGCCAATCAGCAGCAGACACTCCCTCCCAGACCCTCCCAGCTCCTGGACAGCAGCCATTTTAGATTCATTGGGAAGCTGCATTGTTAGTGAGAGGAGGGACAGTGTAGCTGCTGCTGTTTCATAGGGAAATTGATAGCTAGGCTAGTGTATTCAGTGTCCACTACAGTCCTGAAGGACTCATCTGATCTCTGCTGTAAGGACAGCACCCCAAAAAGCCCTTTTTAGGGCTAGAACATCAGTCTTTTTTTTTTTTTTTTTGACTGTGTAATTTTGACTGCGAAACATCAGTCTGCTAGTGTAATCTAATTGCAGTTGCCTGCCTGCAGTGCCACCACACAATATCTGTTGTAACAGTAGTGTAAATGTAAAAAAAAAAAAAAAAAACTTTTTGACTGTAAAACATCAGTCTGCTAGTGTAATCTAATAGCAGTTGCCTGCCTGCCAGAATGTGTGCCAGGCCCACTTGCCAACTAGTGCCACCACTCATAACTGTTTGTAACAGTAGTGTAAATTTTTTTAAAAAAAAACTTTTTTGACTGTGAAACATCAGTCTGCTAGTGTAATCTAATTGTAGTTGCCTGCCTGCCAGCGTGTGTGCCAGCCCACTTGCTAAGTGCCACCACTCATATCTGTTTGTAACAGTAGTGTAAATTTAAAAAAAAAACTTTTTTGACTGCCAAACTTCAGAGGGTGTTAGTTCACCGTATTTCATATAGATAACACTGTACTCGTGCACGAGAAGTTATCTGGGAGCAGGCACTGATTGGCTAGACTGCAAAGTCTGTCAAAAGAACTGAAAAAAGGGGCAGTTGCAGAGGCTTAGATACAAGATAATCACAGAGTTAAAAGTATATTATTATAAATGTGTTAGTTATGCAAAAACTGGGAAATGGGTAATAAAGGGATTATCAATCTTTAAAACAATAAAAATTCTGGTGTAGGACTGTCCCCTTTAAACGGGGAGTTTGGTCTGTCACTGTGAAGCGGGCATAACCCTTACACTACCTGATCGATACAAACATCATACCTGATGTTTTAAAGCACGTTATTCCAAACTATTTAGGAATGTTAGGTGATTTAATGCCCTTTATGGATTAAAAACCAGACTCTGCATCAACTATGTAATTTTAAATGGGAGTTTTGCCATGGATCCCCCTCCGGCATGCCACAGTCCAGGTGTTAGTCCCTTGAAACAACTTTTCCATCACTATTGTGGCCAGAAAGAGTCCCTGTTGGTTTTAAAGTTCGCCTGCCTATTGAAGTCAAAGGCGGTTCGCCCGGTTCGCCCGTTCGCGAACAGTTGCAGAAGTTCGAGTCCGCTGTTCGCGAAACAAAATTTTTAGGTTCATGACATCACTAGTGGTGTTCTATAATGTAAATTACACAAGGCAGCAGACACATCTGGCAGTGTTATATATGTAAATTACACAGCAGCAGACACATCTGACAGTGTTATATAATATAAATTACACACAGCAGCAGACACATCTGGCAGTGTTATATAATGTAATTTACCACACAGCGGACACATCTGGCAGTGTAGTGTTATATAATGTAAATTACACACAGCAGCAGACACATCTGGCAGTGTTATATAATGTAATTTACACACGGCATCAGACACATCTGGCAGTGTTATATAATGTAAATTACACACAGCAGCAGACACATCTGGTGGTGTTATAAAATGTAAATTACACACAGCAGCAGACACATCTGGCAGTGTTATATAATGTAAATTACACACAGCAGCAGACACATCTGGTGGTGTTATATAATGTAAATTACACACAGCAGACATCTGGCAGTGTTATATAATGTAATTACACACCGCAGCAGACACATCTGGCAGTGTTATATAATGTAAATTACACACAGCAGCAGACACATCTGGCAGTGTTATATAATGTAATTTACACACGGCAGCAGACACATCTGGCAGTGTTATATAATGTAAATTACACACAGCAGCAGACACATCTGGCAGTGTGTAAATTACACACGGCAGCAGACACATCTGGCAGTGTTATATAATGTAAATTATACACATGGCTGCAGACACATCTGGCAGTGTTATATAATGTAAATTACACACAGCAGCAGACACATATGGCAGTGTTATATAATGTAATTTTACACACAGCAGCAGACACATCTGGTAGTGTTATATAATGTAAAATTACACACGGCATCAGACACATCTGGCAGTGTTATATTAATGTAATTACACACGGCAGCAGACACATCTGGCAGTGTTATTTAATGTAAATTATACACATGGCTGCAGACACATCTGGCAGTGTTATATCATGTAAATTACACACTAGCAGCAGACACATCTGGCAGTGTTATATAACGTAAATTACACACAGCAGCAGACACATATAGCAGTGTTATATAATGTAATTTACACACAGCAGCAGACACATCTGGCAGTGTTATATAATGTAAATTACACACAGCAGCAGACACATCTGCAGTGTTATATAATGTAATTACACACGGCATCAGACACATCTGGCAGTGTTTATATAATATAATTACACCACGGTAGCAGACACATCTGGCAATGTTATATAAAGTCAATTACACACAGCAGCAGACACATATGGCAGTGTTATATAATATAAATTACACACAGCAGCAGACACATCTGGGTGGATTTATATAATGTAAATTACACACAGTAGCAGACACATCTGGCAGTGTTATATAATGTAATTACACACTGCATCAGACACATCTGGCAGTGTTATATAATGTAAATTACACACGGCAGCAGACACATCTGGCAGTTTTATATAATGTAAATTACACACGGCAGCAGACACATCTGACAGTGTTATTTAATGTAAATTATACACATGGCTGCAGACACATCTGGCAATGTTATATAATGTAAATTACACACAGTAGCAGACACATCTGGCAGTGCTATATAATGTAAATTACACACTGCAGCAGACACATCTGGCAGTGTTATATAATGTAAATTACACACAGCAGCAGACACATCTGGCAGTGTTATATAATATAAATTACACACAGCAGCACACACATCTGGCAGTGCTATATAATATAAATTACACACAGCAGCAGACACATCTGGGAATGCTATATAATATAAATTACACACAGTAGCTTTCGGCAGTATCTGGGAATTATATTCTATTGCATTCCACTGTATATCAGTAATTATATTGTGCACTACTATAATGTTTATTTGTAAAATATATATGACTACATTTCAGGGTAATCACACAAATAAGCTAGTAAGTGTGCCCACTTTCCTGCATTATTTAAATACAGTCCACAAATCTAGATGAAATGTGTATTTTCTTATAGTAAGTGTTGTTGATTCACAAATAGCATAGATATAACATACGCCTTTAAAATTGCTGTAAAAATAATGGCAATTGCGTGACTGAAAAAATAAATGTTATCTCAATAATACATTCACAGTACTAACTAGGAAACTACTTCACTGTGCCACTCTATGGGAGTTATACTATAAAATCATTATTAGATGGCATTTAGTTCCCATTAACCTACATAAAATCTATAACTCCCAATCCCCTCTCTGCTGGAGACTCTGTGGCCTACCAGGAACTCACATTCACATTTGGTGGTCTTGCCCTAAAATTCAACTATTTGGAAGAAGTTATATAACACACTTAGCAACCTTAATATCAGACCCCCTTATCTACCAGAGATTGCCCTGTTGCACATGCCAATACCTAATCTAGACAATCCCACAGACGCGTCACAATCTATCTTTTGATGGCTACGAAGTTAGCTATAGCCAGGACATGGAGGAACAAAATTCCACCATCATTCACACAAATTCTGTCCATAGTCCAAACAAATTTGATCAATGGAACAATATTCCTTTAGAGTTCTGGATAAGACTGACCTCTACATCAACATTTGGCACCCATGGCTTACTCTTTTCCCAGACTAAGTTATAACATTGAGAAACTTCTTAACCTGGAATCCCACCCCCACCCTCCCTGCCTCTGGATGAACATGCCTCTTTGACTCCAAGAAAATTCCTCTCCAATTTTGAGCTATTTTGATACCTAATAACCTCTCCCAAATCTTAGGGAGTGGACGTTTTAGTCCAACTTCCCATAAAACATAAATATAACTATATAAATTTACCTCACCATCTCTGTTGATAATATACAAAAAAAAGAAAAGAGACACAATATATATATGAGAGTAACCTTAGTTTATTATAACTGATGGATATATAAAAGTATATTTACGAATGTCAAATGTTGAATAATATATACCTCACTGTTTAAGATTCATCTCTCACCTTAAACCATGTATCCATAATGACGTTCGCTCATACTGTTGTAATGGTTCATACTTGTACCTTTGCTTTGTTTTTTTTTTAAAGTCTCCATAAAAATCATTTAAAATAATAATAATAATATATTCCCAGTAAGATTCTGGAGTACATTGGATTGAATTCACAGTCAGATGCATGAGGGCTAGTATTTGGCGTTGTTGTTTTCTAGTAATACTATCTTACTGTATAAACCTTGAAAGGAAAACATTGGGTGTTCTTGTATTATACTCATATGAAAAGATGTTGAGGGAAACGCAGGTCATACACTAAGTAGTGTATAAGGCTATACAGTTCTTTTATTGGAAATAAAATAATACTGTCTTGTATTCATTTAATACTTGTGCATTTGTGTAACTATGCACTCCACTGAGTAGTCGTGATGTTAAGTCAAATGGTGTGCCCACTTAATTTTTGCTGTGATCCACAGATAATTAAATAATTTGGTAATGTTGAATTGTAACCGTTCGTGCCTTAATAATACCACTCAGTATAGTAATTGATCAATACGTTGGCAGTAATGATGTTACTGTATTATTGATGAGTGGACCCTGCGCAAATATAAATACCTTTAGCTCCCTTCAATAGGTTCCCTAGTAAACCTCAAGGTTAACAATAGTATAAGTTTATGAAGCGAGCGCCAAAAGGCTAAGGTAAGTTAGTAATAACTAAATAAAATCCTAAACTATTGATTTACGATAGAATGGGCAGATTAATACAATACAATCTAATACAATACAATCTGGTACAGTGAAATTCATGGATCCATGTTTCACGAAAATATATTTCAATAATAAAATCACAATGATAAAATCACAGAATTAAAAAAACACAATAATAAAAATTCACAATATTAAAAATTCACAATATTAAAAAAGATCACAGTGATAAGAGTTTCATACCGAAGTCCATAAATGCAAACAGTGTCTGAATAAAAAACAACTTGGTGTAAGTGATGATAAATCCCCCAAAAGAGATTCAATATAGAAGGTGGTTAATATGTTATCCAAAAAAAGGTCCTATTAAAAAAAGTCTCAGTTCAATATAATAGACGTTGTGTCCTTAGTGCTCAAATTAGTAAAAATAAAATTGTCCAAGAAAAAATTGTTCAAAAATTAAAATCCAAATGTGTATAGTGATGAAAAAATAAAATACTGATATGTAGTGGAAAAGCATATGTGAGAAAAAGTTCTTAGATGTGACCAATCACAGAAAAATCATCAAAAAGCTGTGCAAAATGTGATGACATCAAACAATACCATAAAAAATGTGGAAAATAAAAGTTATAAGTGTTAGAAGAATGGTGTAGTGGACTTCTTATGACTTCAAAGAATCCATAAATATCGCCAATGGATGTACAAATACCCCTAAAGTGACCTGTTGAAAAAAACAAAAACAATACTGCAGAACAAATAAACCGTTAAATTCAAATAAAGGTAATTGGCTTACTTTTGGCAATGTCGACGCATTTCGGACTAAAACTAGGCCTTTATCAAGACTGAATAACCAAGTAAGCTAGTGGAATATTTATAGGGTAAGTGATCCAATGATTGATGGCTGTTTGAGCGCCAAAGTTAAGCCCCATCCCTTCCTGTAAGTTGAATTCTGGGTGTGGGCACTCAATGTTATATACATGTTCGAAATATTCCTAGATTTATCCCAGTTCCAAATCTGTCTATTTCTATAGACCTCAGTACAAGGATAACTTTTTACCTTATTTCCTAGTGTCATTCACAGTTCAAATAATTTAGATTTTCTGATTTCTAAAGTTAAGTTCTACTCCCGGGATGGCACTTCCGGTTTAACAGTGTATGGCGTGGCTTCCGGAATGTCATTTCCGGTACCGGATATATGGCGTAATTTCCGGAATAAACACTTCCGGTTTCTGATTGACCGGATGTTTTTTGTTAAAAACGAAACAAAAACGAAACCAAGAGTTTAAGATGTTGTAAAGGCTTTCAATTACTGTTTGATAATTTATATACATGTGTTGTTTACCTTAATCGTAGAATCATTAGTTTAATGAGTGAATAATAGATATTGATACATACAGCAATTATTACTACTTAAAAACAGAGTGAAAAGCTAAAAAACAGTTCTATATACTAAAAACATATATAAATTAGAGATGTATATAGGCTAAAATAGCAGACTATTAAAAAGTATTTGCTAAGCTTACATGCTTACACAGATATGTCGCAAACATAGAATTTTCCGTTCGCGAACGGCAAACGCAAATTTACGCAAATGTTCGCGAACGGGCAAACCGGGCGAACCGCCATAGACTTCAATAGGCAGGAGAATTTTAAAACCCACAGGGACTCTTTCTGGCCACAATAGTGATGGAAAAGTTGTTTCAAGGGGACTAACACCTGGACTGTGGCATGCCGGAGGGGGATCCATGGCAAAACTCCCATGGAAAATTACATAGTTGATGCAGAGTCTGGTTTTAATCCATAAAGGGCATAAATCACCTAACATTCCTAAATTGTTTGGAATAACGTGCTTTAAAACATCAGGTATGATGTTGTATCGATCAGGTAGTGTAAGGGTTACGCCCGCTTCACAGTGACAGACCAAACTCCCCGTTTAACGCACCGCAAACAACCGCAAACAGTCCATTTGCACAACCGCAAACTCCCCATTTGCACAAGGTTGGATACCAAGCTAGCCATGTCTCGTTGCTTGTCCTCACTGATGTCATTGAAGGTCTCTTCCTCCACCCAGCCACGTACAACACCAAGGGTCCCCGAAAGGTGACAACAAGCCCCCTGGGACACTTGCTGTGTTTGGTCTTCCACCTCCTCAAAGCCACCTTCCTCCTCTGACTCCTCTTCTTCAGACTCCTCTCTCTGCATTTCCTCTCTCTGCATTATTATAAGGTGTGTTAAGTAGTACTATTCCTATCAGTTTAATCCCTGTTACGTCCCCTATCAGGGGACGTGTATATGGCATGGATTTTAGGAACCGGGAGATGGAAAAAGATGCTTGGTCGGTCCTCCTACTTCAAATTTGGGGCACTGCGCGTGCAATCTAATGTGCCACCAAATAGGAGTGGTGTGTTAAGTAGTACTATTCTTATCAGTTTAATCCCTGTTACGTCCCCTATCAGGGGACGTGTATATGGCATCAATTTTAGGAACCGGGAGATGGAAAAAGATGCTTGGTCGGTCCTCCTACTTCAAATTTGGGGCACTGTGCATGAAATCTAATGTGCCACCAGATAGGAGTGGTGTGTTAAGTAGTACTATTCCTATCAGTTTAATCCCTGTTATCTGCCTTTTTTTTTTTGGTTTGGTTTTTGAAGCCACAGTGCAGCACCAGAGCCAGAAAAATTAGGCATGTACACATGCTTGAAAAATTAGGTATTGTTGCCTGTAGCAGCGGCCAGAAAAATTGATATTTGTTTCCCAGGCAGAAAGTGCCCTAAAACATTGCGGCTTGAACCCTAGTTGGTGGCGGATAAGTCACGCAAGTCATCCGGCATTCAGAGATAAAATAAAGCAGCGTGTGGACCATTTTTAGCCCAAGGCAGATCATCTCATCAGGCCTTTTTTAGTCGAATGTATCGCCCAATGTCAGATCCATCCCTCATTCATCTTAATAAAGGTGAGGTAATCTAGACTTTTTTGACCTAGGCGACTTCTCTTCTCAGTGACAACACCTCCTGTGGCACTGAAGGTCCTTTCTGACAGGACACTTGAAGCGGGGCAGGCCAGAAGTTCTATCGCAAATTGGGATAGCTCAGGCCTCAGGTCAAGCCTGCACACCCAGTAGTCAAGGGGTTCATCGCTCCTCAGAGTGTTGAGATCTGCAGTTAAGGCGAGGTAGTCTGCTACCTGTCGGTCGAGTCGTTCTCTGAGGGTGGACCCCGAAGGGCTTTGGCGATGCGTAAGACTTAAAAAGCTCTGCATGTCCTCCATCAACAACACGTTCCTCCATCAACAACACGTCTGTAAAGTGTCCTCTCCTTGCCAGCGTGGTCGTGGGAGGAGGAGGATTACTTTCACCACTTCCCCCTGTTAGATTCCTGTTGTGCTGTGACATCACCCTTATACGCTATGTAAAGCATACTTTTTAATTTATTTTGGAACTGCTGCATCCTTTCCGACTTGCGGTAATTCGGTAACATTTCAGGCACTTTCTGCTTATACCGGGGGTCTAGTAGCGTGGACACCCAGTACAGGTCGTTCTCCTTCAGCCTTTTTATACGAGGGTCCCTCAACAGGCACGACACAATGAAAGACCCCATTTGCACAAGGTTGGATGCTGAGCTACTCATGTCCCGTTCCTCGTCCTCAGTGATCTCACTGAAGGTATGTTCTTCCACCCCAGCCATGTACAACACCACGGGTACCAGATAGGTGACAACGAGCACCCTGGGATGCCTGTTGTGGTTGGTCTTCCTCCTCCTCCTCAAAGCCACATTCCTCCTCTGACTCCTCTTCCTCACAATCCTCTTCCAGCGTTGCCGCAGGTCCAGCAAGCGATGCTGATAAGGCTGTTTCCGGTGGTGATGGTGACCACAACTCTTCCTCTTCACGCTCATCTACGGCCTGATCCAGCACTCTTCGCAGGGCACGCTCCAGGAAGAAAACAAATGGTATGATGTCGCTGATGGTGCCTTCGGTGCGACTGACTAGGTTTGTCACCTCCTCAAAAGGACACATGAGCCTAAAGGCATTGGGCATGAGCGTCCAGTAACGTGGCAAAAAAATTCCCAGCTCCGCAGAGGCTGTCCTAGCACCCCGGTCATACAAATAGTCGTTAACAGCTTTTTCTTGTTGGAGAAGGCAGTCAAACATTAGGAGTGTTGAATTCCAACGTGTCGGGCTGTCGCAAATCAAGCGCCTCACTGGCATGTTGTTTCACCGCTGGATATCTGAAAAGTGCACCATGGCCGTGTAGGAACACCTGAAATGGCCAAACACCTTCCTGGCCTGCTTCAGGACGTCCTGTAAGCCTGGGTACTTATGCACAAAGCATTGTACGATCAGATTACACACATGTGCCATGCACGGCACATGTGTCAACTTGCCCAAATTCAATGCCGCCAACAAATTTCTTCCGTTGTCACAAACCACTTTGCCGATCTCCAGTTGGTGCGGAGTCAGCCACTGATCCACCTGTGTGTTCAGGGCGGACAGGAGTGCTGGTCCGGTGTGACTCTTTGCTTTCAGGCAAGTCAACCCCAAGACGGCGTGACACTGCCGTATCCGGGATGTGGAATAGTACCTGGGGAGCTGGGGGGGTGCCGTTGATGTGGAGCAAGATGCAGCAGCAGAAGAGGACTCAGCCAAGGAGGTTATGGAAGAGGATGGAGTAGGAGGAGTAGAGAAGGTGGCAGCAGGCCTGCCTGCAACTCATGGCGGTGTCAACAACTCCTCTGCAGAGCCACGCATTCCATGCTTGGCAGCCATCAGCAGGTTTACCCAATGCGCAGTGTAGGTGATATACCTGCCCTGACCATGCTTTGCAGACCAGGAATCAGTGGTCAGATGGACTCTTGCCCCAACACTGTGTGCCAGACATGCCATTACTTCCTTTTGCACAATCGAGTACAGGTTGGGGATTGCCTTTTGTGCAAAGAAATTTTGGCCGGGTACCTTCCACTGCGGTGTCCCAATAGCTACAAATTTTTGGAACGCCTCAGACTCCACCAGCTTGTATGGTAAAATCTGGCGGGCTAAGAGTTCAGACAAGCCAGAGTAAGGGTGGATATGAGGAGTTCCGGTTGGAGGAGGAGCGTGTGAACAAGCTGCAGCTCTGGTGCGTGTCTACCTCATGGGTGAGAGAAGCCACAATTACAGCCCTCATAACGGACCATAGGCTCCAGTGGTGGAAGCCGGGTCAGGGTCAGGAGATCCAAGTGCCGGAAGACATGCAAAGTCCTCTACATTTGCGAGGTGAAGGCAAAGAGAAGGTCTGACCCTGAGGTCATGAAACAAACGTGAGCAGAGTCACAGAGTCGGTGTGCGAAGGACAGCTAAAGAAACCGCTAAAGAAGCTGCAGTCAGGTATGATTGAGAGGCTTGGATTGGTTTTCAGGAGAAGCCTGGATCTTCCTGGACCTGAACCAGTGGGCATATCGGATAAAGCCGTAAGTCCCCTTCTTTTTGGAACAAGAGGAACAAGAGGTGCTGAAGAGGAAGACAATTGCTCTCCAGGACGCTGCAATAGTGGGTAAATTTCAGGCGTTTGCAGCGAGAGAGCGGCGGCCTGGTACCTGTTCCTGAAAAACAAACTGAAGTACACGCTACTCGGTGGTAAGGAAGAAAAGCTACTCAGGTAAACTTTCCTTTTTGTTGCACCCATCATTTACTTCGAGGGCACTAACTTACAGGGGGACTGTTTGATAACCCTGGAATATATGTCTGATGTGAAAATATCGAAAGTCTACCAAGAGAAAAAGTTCTGAGCTTAGATTTAATGCTCATGGAACGTATAAACTCTTAGCTTAAAGGAAGCTGGACTAAAACTAAAGCTATTTGCTGGTGACTGTTTTTTGGCTTTTTAAGTCATTTTCTTAATTTTTTTTCTCCTTAATTGGGGCATGATATCAGACTTAATTGCATTTATATATGTATTCAATTACTTCGTATATATTCTTCTATTTTCTTCTTGCTGTGTATCGATTTAAATTTGCCCAGGGTAAGAAAGTAGATCAAGGTACCTAACTAAGGCCTAGATTTAGAGTTGGGCGGTAGCCGTCAAAACCAGCGTTAGAGGCTCCTAACACTGGTTTTTACAGCCCTCTGGTATTTGGAGCCAGTCATTAAAGGGTCTAACGCTCACTTTCCAGCCGCGACTTTTCCATACCGCAGATCCCCTTACGTCAATTGCGTATCCTATCTTTTCAATGGGATCTTTCTAACGCCGGTATTTAGAGTCGTGGCTGAAGTGAGCGTTAGAAATCTAACGACAAAACTTTCTGGGCTAACGCCAATTTATAAAGCTCTTAACTACTGTGCTCTAAAGTACACTAACACCCATAAACTACCTATGTACCCCTAAACCGAGGTCCCCCCACATCGCCGCCACTCTATTAAAAATTTTTAACCTCTAATCTGCCGTCCGCACGCCGCCGCAAGGTACGTTATACTTATGTACCCCTAATCTGCTGCCCCTAACACCGCCGACCCCTATATTATATTTATTAACCCCTAATCTGCCCCTTTCAACGTCGCCTCCACCTGCATACACTTATTAACCCCTAATCTGCCGACCGGACCGCGCCGCTATTATAATAAAGTTATTAACCCCTAATCCGCCTCACTCCCGCCTCAATAACCCTATAATAAATAGTATTAACCCCTAATCTGCCCTCCCTAACATCGCCGACACCTAACTTCAAACATTAACCCCTAATCTGCCGACCAGAGCTCACCACTATTCTAATACATTTTTTAACCCCTAAAGCTAAGTCTAACCCTAACCCTAACACCCCCCTAAGTTAATTATAATTTAAATCTAACGAAATAAATTAACTCTTATTAAATAAATTATTCCTATTTAAAGCTAAATACTTACCTGTAAAATAAACCCTAATATAGCTACAATATAAATTATAATTATATTGTAGCTATTTTATGATTTATATTTATTTTACAGGTAACTTTGTAATTATTTTAACCAGGTACAATAGCTATTAAATAGTTAATAACTATTCAATAGTTACCTAGTTAAAATAATTACAAAATTACCTGTAAAATAAATCCTAACCTAAGTTACAATTAAACCTAACACTACACTATCAATAAATTAATTAAATACAATACCTACAAATAAATACATTTAAATAAACTAACTGAAGTACAAAAAATAAAAAAGAACTAAGTTACAAAAAATAAAAAAATATTTTCAAACATAAGAAAAATATTACAATTTTAAACTAATTACACCTACTCTAAGCCGCCTAATAAAATAACAAAGCCCCCCAAAATAAAAAAATGCCCTACCCTATTCTAAATTAAAAAAGTTCAAAGCTCTTTTACCTTACCAGCCCTTAAAAGGACCTTTTGTGGGGCTTGCCCCAAAGAATTCAGCTCTTTTGCCTGCAAAAAAACCACATACAATACCCCCCCAACATTAAAACCCACCACCCACATACCCCTAATCTAACCCAAACCCCCCTTAAATAAACCTAACACTAAGCCCCTGAAGATCTTCCTACCTTTTCTTCACCTCGCCGGGTATCACACCGATCCGTCCTGGCTCCGAAATCTTCATCCAAGCCCAAGCGGGGGCTGGCGATCCATAATCCGGCAGCTGAAGAGGTCCAGAAGAGGCTCCAATCATCCTATCCGGGAAGAAGAGGCGATCCGGACCGGCAACCATCTTGATCCAAGCGGCATCTTCTATCTTCATCCGATGAAGACCGGATCCATCTTGAAGACCTCCACCGCGGACCCATCTTCTTCTTCCGACGACTTCCCAAAGATTGACGGTTCCTTTAAGGGATGTCATCCAAGATGGCGTCCCTCGAATTCCGATTGGCTGATAGGATGAAGATAGAAGATGCCGCTTGGATCAAGATGGTTGCCGGTCCGTATCGCATCTTCTTCCCGGATAGGATAAAGACTTTGGAGCCTCTTTTGGACCTCTTCAGCCGCCGGATTATGGATCGCCAGCCCCTGCTTGGGCTTGGATGAAGATTTCGGAGCCTGGAACGATCGGTGATACCTGGCATGGTGAAGACAAGGTAGGAAGATCTTCAGGGGCTTAGTGTTAGGTTTATTTAAGGGGGGTTTGGGTTAGATTAGGGGTATGTGGGTGGTGGGTTGTAATGTTGGGGGGGGGTATTGTATGGTTTTTTTTACAGGCAAAAGAGCTGAATTCTTTGGGGCATGCCCCGCAAAGGGCCCTTTAAGGGCTGGTAAGGTAAAAGAGCTTTGAACTTTTGTAATTTAGAATAGGGTAGGGCATTTTTTTATTTTGGGGGTCTTTGTTATTTTCGTAGGGGGCTTAGAGTAGGTGTAATTTTTTTCTAATGTTTGTAAATATTTTTTTATTTTTTGTAACTTAGTTCTTTTTTATTTTTTGTACTTTAGTTAGTTTATTTAATTGTATTTATTTGTAGGAATTGTATTTCATTTATTTATTGATAGTGTAGTGTTAGGTTTAATTGTAGATAATTGTAGGTAGTTTATTTAATTAATTTATTGATAGTGTAGTGTTAGGTTTAATTGTAACTTAGGTTAGGATTTATTTTACAGGCAATTTTGTAATTATTTTAACTAGGTAGCTATTAAATAGTTCTTAACTATTTAATAGCTATTGTACCTGGTTAAAATAAATACAAAGTTGCCTGTAAAATAAATATTAATCCTAAAATAGCTACAATATAATTATGATTTATATTGTAGCTATATTAGGGTTTATTTTACAGGTAAGTATTTAGATTTAAATAGGAATAATTTATTTAATAAGAGTTAATTTATTTCGTTAGATAAAAATTATATTTAACTTAGGGGGGTGTTAGTGTTAGGGTTAGACTTAGCTTTAGGGGTTAATACATTTATTATAGTAGCGGTAAGCTCCAATCGGCAGATTAGGGGTTAATTATTGTAGGTAGCTGGCGGCGACGTTGTGGGGGGGCAGATTAGGGGTTAATAAATATAATATAGGGGTCGGCGGTGTTAGGGGCAGCAGATTAGGGGTACATAGGGATAATGTAGGTAGCGGCGGTATACGGAGCGACAGATTAGGGGTTAAAAAAATATGCAGGTGTCAGCGATAGCGGGGGCGGCAGATTAGGGGTTAATAAGTGTAAGGTTAGGGGTGTTTAGACTCGGGGTTCATGTTACGGTGTTAGGTGCAGACGTAGGAAGTGTTTCCCCATAGAAAACAATGGGGCTGCGTTAGGAGCTGAACGCTGCTTTTTTGCAGGTGTTAGGTTTTTTTTCAGATCAAACTGCCCCATTGTTTTCTATGGGGATATCGTGCACGAGCATGTTTTTGAAGCTGGCCGCATCCGTAAGCACCGCTGGTATCGAGAGTTGCAGTGGCGTTAAATTATGCTCTACGCTCCCTTTTTGGAGTCTAACGCACTGAAAACCCAGCCATTCTGTGAACTCTAAATACCAGCTGTATTTAAAAGGTGCGGGAGAAAAAAACTCTAAATCTAGCCGCTAGTGCATCCGATAAAATAATGTATGCTGCAGAGGCTTGGTGATCTTCTGAATAACATGTATAAGATAATGATACAGGTGGTCTATCGTAAAGATAAATGTAATAATGAGGTATAAAAGCAACATTTGCTAAAAGAGGTCACAGGGAAAAACCCCTAATATGTAATTGTGATGATAGCAGGATGTGATGTCACTAGCTTGTGGGCGGGGCTTAGGTCCGGTGTCTGTGTCGCAGTTAGTTTAGTACAATCAACCTGTCTGGATGTGTATTGCTATGCTCTGTAATAAAATAGAGTTGTACCATCATTGCTGTGTCCTGCATATGTCCTGCATCTCATGACATGGTGTCAGAAGTTCTGGACTACGCTTCTGTTTCTGATGATGACGATGTCAAAGTTTACCCCACCTGAGCCTTTTGACTTTTCTCAGCCTGCAGCTTGGCCCACATGGCGTCAGCGGTTTCAGCGCTTCAGGATTGCTTCCAAACTGAACAAGGAGAGTGGTGAAGTACAAGTTAATTCTCTTTTATACTCTATGGGGAAAGATGTAGAGCCAGTGTTCAATGCTTTTACTTTCCAAGAAGGGGAAGAAGTTAACTTTGATATAGTTATGGATAAACTCAGTGCCCACTTTGTGCCCAAAAGAAATGTGATTCATGAGAGAGCTTGTTTTCACAAACGTAATCAGCGTGTGGGAGAATCTGTGGAGTCATTTGTGCGCAGCCTGTATGAATTAGCTGAATTCTGTGAGTTTGGTGTTGCTAAAGAAGAGCAAATCAGAGACAGAATAGTTATTGGAATTGCAGATGCTGAAGTCTCCCTGAAGCTGCAGTTAGAGCCTGATTTAACATTAGACGGGGCTATTAGGATAGCCCGCCAGAGTGAACTGGTGAAAAAGCAAAGTGCTGATCTGAGGTCTGAGAGTATTGTGGATGAAGTGCAACAGTCTAGGAAAATTACTAGTGAAAGGCACAGTGTGAGCGGTAGATCTAAAGTACTGGAAAGGCCTAGAAGTGGATGGGCGCAACATGGCCGATGCACACGGTGCTACCGGGCTCATGATCAGAGTGCTATATGCCCGGCCAGAGATAAAAGATGCAGAAAATGTAACAGAATAGGCCATTTGGAAGTGGTGTGTAAAACTGAATACATTAAGGAGATGCAGGTGGACAGTGACCAGGAGGGTCAGGAAGTGTCTTTTGTGGGGTCTGTTGTGGAACGGACAAGCTCAGAGGAAGATTGGAAAGTTACCTTTACTGTAATGGGAGCCAATGTTGATTTTAAGATTGACACAGGAGCTGATATCACTGTAATGTCTTTTGCTGAATTTATGAAACTGCCTCGACAGCCCCAGCTGGCGAAGGTTACTACAAATGTTCATAGTCCTGGTGGCCGCATTGATTGTGTGGGGAAATTTCTGGCCAGCTGTGAGTACAAACAAAGGAAGTTCACCATGTGGGTGCATGTGATCCGAGGTCAGTGTGTTAACAGTTTATTGAGCAGAAAAGCAGCCTGTGACTTGGGCCTCGTGGCCAGAGTGAATGAGATCTCTGAAGATATGTTTGGCGAGTTGGGCCTACTGAGCTGCAAACCTGTCCGTATAGAACTTAAAAGTGACGCAGTCCCGTACAGTATTTCTACTCCTCGTAGAATTCCGTTCCCGCTCATGCCTCAAGTGGAGAAAGAGCTCATGCGCATGAAGTCTATGGGGGTTATTGAAGAGGTTGTTGAGGCAACTGATTGGTGTGCCCCCATTGTTCCAGTTGCAAAGAAAAACGGAAAGGTGCGCATCTGTGTGGACCTGAAAAGGTTGAATGAGGCAGTAAAGAGGGAGAGATTTGTGCTGCCGACACTGGAAGATATAGCCCCGAAGTTGGCTGGGGCGAAGTTCTTTTCCACATTAGACGCTTCTAGCGGCTTTTGGCAGATCCCCCTGGATCCAAAGTGCCGCAAACTGACTACCTTTATCACTCCGGTAGGTCGGTTCTGTTTCTGCAGACTTCCCTTTGGGATATCCTCCGCTCCTGAGATCTTTCAGAGGGAAATGAGTTCTCTCCTGAGTGGCCACGTGGGCACAGCAGTCGTCATGGACGACATTCTAGTGTATGGGTCTACAGTGGAGGAGCATGATCAGCGTTTGAGTTGTGTGCTGCAGGCTATCAAAGAGTCTGGGCTGAAGCTGAATAAAGAAAAATGTCATTTTAGGAAAACTGAATTATGCTACTTTGGGCATATCATCAACGGGGATGGCATCAAGCCGGACCCCGAGAAAATTCGGGCTATCGAACAGATGAAAAGCCCTTCTGATGTACATGAGCTGAGACAGATATTGGGCCTTGTAAATTACGTGGGCAAGTTTCTTCCAGATTTATCTACAGTTTTGCACCCTATCACAGAGTTGCTTAAGAAAGATGTTGCCTGGGTCTGGGGACCCTCACAAGAAAAAGCGTTCCTGCATGCTAAGTCCCTGCTGGGGTCTGCCCCAGTGCTGGGGTTCTACGACCCTTCAAAAAAGACTGTGGTTAGTGCTGATGCAAGCAGTTATGGGTTGGGGGCTGCACTCCTGCAACTGAATGACAACAAACTACAGCCCATCGCCTACTGTTCCCGCACACTGACGGCTGCGGAGTCAAAATACGCTCAAATTGAGAAAGAGTGCCTGGCTGCAGTTTGGGCCTGTGAGCGCTTTCAGCGCTATCTAGTGGGTTTGGAGAAATTTAGTCTGGAAACTGACCACAAACCGCTAGTCCCTCTTATCAATTCTTATGACATCGACAAAACACCCTTGAGATGCCAGAGACTTTTAATGAGACTACTCAGGTTCAATGTTCAGGCAGTGCATGTGCCGGGGAAGCAGCTGGTTGTGGCAGATACACTGTCCAGGCTCCCGCTGGCTGCTGCTGAAGAATCCTCCACAGAGTCGGATGTAAAAGTGTATGTTGATTCAGTTCTGGCCTCTAAGTCCATTTCTTCAAGGAAACTGGAAGAGATAAAGAAAGAGACATATTTGGACACAGATCTGCAAGAAGTTATAAAGTACATAAGAGATGGCTGGCCCGAGAGCCGGGCAGCCTGGATGTCTTTAAATGCTTACCAGCCAGAGAGGTCGCAGCTCACGGAGCTGGAGGGGTTGGTGCTGTTCCAAGACCGTATTGTAATTCCTGTCAGCATGAGGAAGGAGATGTTAAACAGGATTCATGATGGCCACTTAGGCATTACAAAGTGCAGAGAAAGAGCAGCTACAGCTGTGTGGTGGCCTGGGATCAGCTCCGACATTGCAAATCATGTGTCTAAATGTGCCTTTTGCCGGGAACGCCGGCCTACTCAGAGAAGGGAGCCCTTAATGTCTACTCCGCTGCCTGCGGGGCCGTGGCAGAAAATAGCTGCTGATTTGTGCGAACTGCACGGGAAAAAGTTTCTTGTTGTTATCGACTACTATTCCAGGTATTTGGAAATAGCACCCCTGAATGATATCACAAGTCAGGCCGTTATCATTCGCCTGAAGAGCTTGTTCGCCCGCTGGGGCATTCCAATGGAGCTGGTGAGTGATAATGGCATGCAGTTCGCTTCTACAGAGTTCAGTGCTTTCAGCAGGGAATATGATTTTGTACATTCCACGTCAAGTCCACATTATCCGCAGGCCAACGGAATGGCTGAAAGGGCAGTTCAAACAACAAAATTCATCCTAAAGCAATCTGAACCGTACCTAGCCCTCTTGTCATACAGGGCGACGCCCATTCAAGCCACCGGGTTTAGCCCGGCACAGCTGATGCTAGGACGCCAGATTCGCACCACTTTACCCTCAGTGGGTGTCTTCAAGCCGCCTGGCCCTGTTCCTCGGGACGAAGTCCTTAGGAGGGATGAAGAGGCCAAAAAGGGTTATCGTTTCTTCTACGACAGGAGACATTCTGTCAGGCCTTTACAGGAACTGAAAGCGGGCCAAAGTGTCAGAATTAAACTGGATGATGAGAAGAAATGGAAGACGCCTGCTACGGTAGTGGGCCGCTCTCCAGAACCAAGGTCTTACACAGTCCTTACAGAGGGAGGGACGGTTACACGCCGTAACCGAAGACATCTTCAGCCTGTACCTGAGAGTCTGGAACCGGATACCTCAGTACCACCGCCGGTGGGATCTCCTGTTCTAAGAGAGGTGCCTTCCCCTCAGCAAGATCATAGCGGGGATATATCTTTGCCTCCAGCAGACTCTTGTTCACCATCTTCTGTATCAGAGGACAGTTCATGCAAAGTTACATCAAGCGGAAGAGTGGTGAGGCTTCCGGCCCGATACAGGGACTGACTTTAGCTAGAACAGTGACCGGAAGTATGGGCAGAATAATCCCATGGTCACTGTGGACTAGGGTAGTCTACCCCGATGTCCAAGTCAGGATGTAATTTATTTGTTCATGTTTTCTAATCTATCTGTTTTTATAATGTTCTAAAACAAAATGTTGTTGTATACCCTGTTGGTGTACCTTGTTATTTAATATATGCAAATGTATGCTTTGCCTTTGAAAAAGGGGAAGATGTGATGATAGCAGGATGTGATGTCACTAGCATGTGGGCGGGGCTTAGGTCCGGTGTCTGTGTCGCAGTTAGTTTAGTACAATCAACCTGTCTGGATGTGTATTGCTATGCTCTGTAATAAAATAGAGTTGTACCATCATTGCTGTGTCCTGCATATGTCCTGCATCTCATGACAGTAATGAAGGCTGCATAGATACAAATTGTGTTCTATAATAGCTAAGCCATTTAATGTGCTATGCAACATATTATTCTGTTTGGGGAATCAATAATCTGTACAAAATGGTATAAAACCTATTAGGCATAGCGTTTCTTATACGTTTCTTATACGTTTCTTATACGTTTCTTATACGTTTCTTATACGTTTCTTATACATTTGATTTTTGCTTGATCTTGGTAGTCAGGCAGGGCTGATTTAACCCTTTTTTTGCAGTTAAACTTTAAGAACAACTTGGAGCAGTTCTTGTGAGATACATCAGTAAGGAGTGCACTTTAAAAAGTTTACAGTCATACTGGCATATATACATCTGATCTTATTTGACCTTAGGCTTAGGTTCTGGATTTTGACTCAACATTATATATAAGTTAATGGTAGAGATGGCCTGTCATATAGACAGAGGTAATTAGAATGATATAAAGGTAGCATCTCTATTTTTTGATAAATTTGTAAGAAGACCTCTAGTGCAAAAAGAAGGCCAGGCAACATATTCCTGTAAATTGGGACCATTAATAGATAGTCAAAATAAATGGAGTGACACATAATATACTACCTCTTAAGGGTAATAGTAAACTGTATATTATATTAAGCCTGCTGTCATATTGGTTTTTATACACCCGATTCAGTCTGATCTCGGTATGGAAGCAGGGCAGGTTTAACCCTTTAAGAATACTGGTCCTCTTCATCTGCTAATAGTATATTTAAATACTAGAGTAAAAACGGTATTGTCTCGTTTCCCTTTTTTTTTTAGGTATAAGTGCATTGTGTGCAAAACATAGAGGGTGTGATAAATAAAGCTTAGGGCTGTACGGTCTCATATATACACTTTTGATAAGGTTAAGTAGGGTTGGTTTAATTATGTGAGAATCTACTTAGAATACTTTATAGGTGAAACAAGTAGGACAGAGATTAAAACTCTCTATAAATTGGGTGAAAATCATACGTGGATAAATTCATATCACAACATAAAAGTAAATACCCAGCTATGGCAGCGAGAAGTAGGGAAAAAATAAATAAAGGAGGTAGTGACACGGTCCCTGAAACCTTTAATGAGAGTATTAACCAGTTAGACACACAGGCATTAACTAAAATGATGTCGGATATCTTTTTGCCACAGTTTGAATTGATAAAAAATTAGATATCAGGACTAGCAAATGAAGTAAGACAATTCTCTAAAAGACTGGGGGAGGCTGAGCAGCGTATATCAGACCTAGAGGATAGAGTGGACGGTCAAGGTCTGAACAACTCTGAGACAAGAAAGGATGTGGATAAATTATTGCAAAAAGTAGACGAGCTAGAAAACCGCGCATGCAGAAATAATATAAAGATAATAGGATTATCAGAAAACACACAGTATAAGGACTTAAACTTGTTCACGTCTGACATTTTACCTAGAAGTTTGGAGATACCTTCCACACAGTTACCTTTAACTGTAGAGAGAGCACATAGGATAGGGTACAGAAGGGAAGACACTAACACTGATAAGCCTAGGCCAATAATTGCTAGGTACCTTAATTTCCAAGACAAAGTGAAATTATTACAATATTTTAGGAAAAAGAGAGACACAGTAATAGAAGGGATAAAGATCCTTATTTTTCAGGATTTCTCGGCTGAGGTATCTAGCAAGAGGAAATTGATGGCTCCCATATGCACTCAATTAATTAACAAAGGATATACTGCTACACTAATTTACCCTGCTAAAATACGCATACAAGGAACCGAAGGGAACAGGCTATTAGAAAATCCTAGAGAAGCAGAAGCTTTCATGAGGGAGGAGGTTATATAATGGAACATAATAAAGAATGAATCTTCACATTGATGGATAAGACACTAAAAGAATGTAGAGCTCTATGGGAGGGGGGGGGGTTCCTTTTTTTTTTTTTTTTCCTCCCTTATGTCATTCACACTCAGGCAAATAAAATTTTCTAGTATTTAAATGATGAATCAAGTCAGATGTGTTTCATGGTATGTGGGCGGTATCACATCGCCGATAAAAAGGAAAGCAATCCTGAGACAACTTAAACATATGAAGGCTGATATAGCCCTCATACAGGAGACACACCTGAAAGAACAAGAACTTGTTAAATTAAAATTTGGCTGGGTGGGAGAAGTAGTCGGAAAGAAAAGAGTTGCAATTATTCTGAATAAAAAACTTCAATATACAATTTTGTCCTTGGAACTAGACATAGAAGCCAGATATATGATTTTAAAGTTAGAAGTGAAAAAAAAAAATTACTATATGTAATGTCTATGGTCCTAATGAGCATACTCCAATATTCTGGTCAGATCTACAATCTCTGCTACTGGACAAGGTAGATGGGGTTCTTATAATCGGGGGGGATTTCAACATGGTGTTTCAAATTCCTCTAGATAGGGTAAGTAAAGGAGCTAATGGGAAGAAAACTAAAAGAGATAAACTTGAGGCTAAGTTATTAGGCAGATTTACATCTAATCTCAAGATAAAAGATATTTGGAGAGAGAGTAACCTGATTGGTAGGTAATATACATGCGCCTCTAATGCTCACAGCACGCTCTCTAGGATAGACATGTTTTTGATCTCAGAGAAATTGTTTGGCTTGGAGGCCGAAGTAGAAATAAAAGATATACTACTTTCAGACCATGCTCCTATAATTCTCAAAATTCAAACGATTAATGGTTACTCGCCCACGAGAAGATTCCGGTTCCCCAACTATCTGATTAAGGACTTACATTTCAAGAATATGCTGATGAAAAAATGGCAGGATTTCTATATAAATAACTCTGAATATCTGGAAAAACCAGACATATTTTGGGAAGCATCAAAAGCGGTACTTCGAGGTGAAGTTATCGCTTTTATGAGTAAAAAAAGGAAAAAACAAAAAATTAAAGAAAATGAAATAATAAAGCGGGTATCCTCCGCATACAACAAATACTTAGACATATTAAATAATTCAAACTGGCAAAAGTATGTAAAAGCGAAGGAGGCCAGAGATATTTGGCTCCTTAAAAAAAACCACCCAACAAGAACTTAGACTAAGTGCAAAATTTTATAGACATGGAAACAAAACAGGGCCATTTTTGGCCAAACTAGCAAGAAGAGCAAAAGGACATAATTACATTAGCTCCATAAGTACGAATCGGAAGGTTGTGAATAGAACTGAAGACATTTTAAATTTATTTAAGGATTACTACCAGAAGGTTTATAGTTCGGGAAATCTGGATATTGAAAAAAAAAATGAATTCTGGGCCAAGATAAAGAATCCAAAGCTTAAGGAGGAGGAAAAAAACAAACTTATTAGACCAATATCAGAAGAAGAGGTTAGCGATGTTATTAAGAAACTAAAAAATAATAAAGCTGCTGGCCCAGACCTTTTACCGAACGAATATTACAAACTATTATCAGGCTGTATAGTTCCTACTTCAACTCTGCTATTTAATCAATACTTAATAAGGGGGAAGGAAATGTCATCTCATTTCACGGCATCTTGGACCACGCTAATATTAAAACCACATAAAGACTCAACATTGCTTGAATCTTATAGACCTATATCTTTGTTAAATTCAGATTACATAATTCTAACAGGTATCATAGCAAACAGATTTCAGGCAGTTCTAAAATCTATAATTCATATTGATCAGACGGGCTTTATGGTAGGTAGAAATTCTGCCTCCAACTTGCGTAAGCTATTTCTTGTGTTAGAGCATACAAAAAATATAAAACAGAAACAGGGAAACAAAAACAGAAACAGAAAAGAGAATAGACCTAGCTTAGCTATACTTTCTCTAGATGCACAGAAAGCCTTTGATTCTGTGGAATGGGATCACTTATTTACTAGAATTTGGGTTCCCAGAAATAATAATACAGTTAGTTAAAAATATTTACAGTAAACCACGAACTGCAATATTAGTGAATGGCCAGGTATCAGAAAAATGTTCCTTAGGCAGAGGCACTAGGCAGGGATGCCCCCTAGCTATAATGCTTAGACAGAGAATCCAGGGTATAATGGTGGGTAATCATGAGTGTAAGGTCTCCCTTTATGTCGACGATTTATTATTATATATTCGTAATTTAAAAGAAAATATTCCGATAATATTAGAAATTATAGCAGACTTCAGTTCCTTCACAGGGTAGAAAATAAACGTAGGTAAATCAGAATTGATGATAATTAAAGAGGATGAAACCTTAAACCCAGGAAATTATTTTAAGATAGCTACAGAGGGCATAAGGTACCTAGGAATCCTAGTTTCAACTCAGGAGGATACATGGTACCCCTCCAATTATACACCTTTACTTGGAAAGATAAAAGAGAATTTAAAAGCTTGGATTAACTTACCCTTGTCGATCACCGGCAGAGTTAATATATTTAAAATGATACTGTTTCCAAAACTTTTGTATTTAATTCAAAATATCCCTATTCCGATGTCTAAAAAAGATATAAGAGAGATCTCGGTAGCTTTAAGACAATTTATGTGGAATAATAAGAAACCCAGAATATCATTAAATAAATTATATCTGCAAAGAGAGATGGGAGGACTAGCTCTCCCTGACCTATAATATTATAATTGGGTAATGTTAGATAGAATAGTAGTAGAATGGATAACAGGGGCTTCGTATTTCACAATTCCAGAAATAGAAAAGAATATCTGTGCACCAGTGACGTGCAGTGACGTTAGAGACTGGTGAGGCAGTGGCTAGGATACGCCTTCATTCTTTAGATATCCTTTGTTGAAGAAATAGCAATGCACATGGGTGAGCCAATCACATGAGGTATCTATGTGCAGCCACTAATCAGCAGCTACTGAGCATATTTAGATATGATTTTCAACAAAGGACATCAAAAGAATGAAGAAAATTAGATATTAGATGTAAATTGGAAAGTTATTTAAATTTGCATATGGGTTCCATGTCCCTTTAAATGGTGTCTTGGAAAACTGGTCAACTTAGTAAACATAAGGGGGTCGATCCGATATAAATCGTCGCCCGCAAAAGCTGGCGACGCCAATATTTGCGCGGATTTGGTATCACATATACGGCGTGACCTAGAAGTTACGCCCGTATATTTCTGCCGTCGCCCGCAGTTTTTTGGGCCATAGGCAGGTATACCAAACCCGCGCAGTTTGGTATCCAATATGCAGCGTAAGGACTTACGTGGCGAAAATGGAGAAAACTTACTCCATTTTCACCTCGCCACAAAAAGCAGCCGTAAGAAGCCTTACGCTGACTATTGGAGCCCCGTAACTCCCTAAACTAACTAGAAAATAAACCTAACACCTAACGCATGCGCAATGTCTATCTCCCTGTCAACCGCGATCTGCTAAAATAAACCTAACACCTAACGCATGCGCAATGTCTATCTCCCTGTCAACCGCGATCCCCCCCCCCCCCCGAAATCCCTAATAAAGTTATTACCCCCTAAACCGCCGCTCCCGGACCCCGCCGCCATCTACATAAACTAACCCCCTACTGTGAGCCTCTAAAACCGCCGCCATCTACCTTATCTATCCCCTAATCTGACCCCTTACACCGCCGCCACCTATATAAAAATTATTAACCCCTAATGTAAGCCCCTTACACCGCCGCCATCTCTATTAAAATGATTAACCCCTAATTTAATCTACCTACCCCGCCGCCAGCTATATTATCTATATTAACCCTAAGTATATTATAGTTAATATAGGTATTACATTATATATATTAACTATATTAACCCTAATTATATTAGGGTTAATATAGTTAATATAGTTACTATAGTATTTATATTAACTATATTAACTCTATCTAACCCTAACTAAATTTATATTAAATTAATCTAATTCATTTATAAACTAAAATATTCCTATTTAAATCTAAATACTTACGTATAAAATAAACCCTAAGATAGCTACAATATAATTAATAATTACATTGTAGCTATGTTAGGGTTAATATTTATTTTACAGGTAAATTGTTAATTATTTTAACTAGGTATAATAGATATTAAATAGTTATTAACTATTTAATATCTACCTAGTTAAAATAATTACCCAATTACCTGTAAAATAAATCCTAACCTAAGTTACAAATACACCTACACTATCAATAAATTTAATAAACTACAAACATCTATCTAAAAATACAATTAAATTAACTAAACTAAATTACAAAAAAAAACAAACACTAAATTACAAAAAATAAAAAAAAGATTACAAGATATTTAAGCTAATTACACCTATTCTAAGCCCCCTAATAAAATAATAAACCCCCAAAATAAAAAAAATTCCCTGCCCTATTCTAAATTCAACAAATTTCAAAGCTCTTTACCTTACCAGCCCTTAAAAGGGCCTTTTGTGGGGCATGCCCCAAAGAATTCAGCTCTTTTGCATACAACAAATACAATACCTCCCCCCCCATTACAACCCACCACCCACATACCCCTATTCTAAACCCACCCAAACCCCCCTTAAAAAAGCCTAACACTACCCCCCTGAAGATCTCCCTACCTTGTCTTCACCACACCGGGCCGAACTCCTGATCCGATCCGGGCGATGTCTTCCTCCAAGCGGCAAAGAAGAATTCTTCCTCCGGCGATGTCATCCTCCAAGCGGCAAAGAAGAATTCTTCCTCCGGCGACGTCTTCCTCCAAGCGGCAGCAAAGTCTTCATTCTTCCGGCGGCATTTTCAATCTTCTTTCTTCGCTCCGCCGCCGCGGAGCATCCATCCCGGCCGACTGCTGAACTTGGAATGAGGTACCTTTAAATGACGTCATCCAAGATGGCGTCCGCCGAATTCCGATTGGCTGATAGGATTCTATCAGCCAATCGGAATTAAGTTTAAAAAATCTGATTGGCTGATTGAATCAGCCAATCAGATTCAAGTTCAATCCGATTGGCTGATCCAATCAGCCAATCAGATTGAGCTCGCATTCTATTGGCTGTTCCGATCAGATTGAGCTCGCATTCTATTGGCTGTTCCGATCAGCCAATAGAATGCGAGCTCAATCTGATTGGCTGATTGGATCAGCCAATCGGATTGAACTTGAATCTGATTGGCTGATTCAATCAGCCAATCAGATTTTTTTAACTTAATTCCGATTGGCTGATAGAATCCTATCAGCCAATCGGAATTCGGCGGACGCCATCTTGGATGACGTCATTTAAAGGTACCTCATTCCAAGTTCAGCAGTCGGCCGGGATGGATGCTCCGCGGCGGCGGAGCAAAGAAAGAAGATTGAAGATGCCGCCGGAAGAATGAAGACTTTGCTGCCGCTTGGAGGAAGACGTCGCCGGAGGAAGAATTCTTCTTTGCCGCTTGGAGGATGACATCGCCGGAGGAAGAATTCTTCTTTGCCGCTTGGAGGAAGACATCGCCCGGATCGGATCAGGAGTTCGGCCCGGTGTGGTGAAGACAAGGTAGGGAGATCTTCAGGGGGGTAGTGTTAGGCTTTTTTAAGGGGGGTTTGGGTGGGTTTAGAATAGGGGTATGTGGGTGGTGGGTTGTAATGGGGGGGGGGGGTATTGTATTTGTTGTATGCAAAAGAGCTGAATTCTTTGGGGCATGCCCCACAAAAGGCCCTTTTAAGGGCTGGTAAGGTAAAGAGCTTTGAAATTTGTTGAATTTAGAATAGGGCAGGGAATTTTTTTTATTTTGGGGGTTTATTATTTTATTAGGGGGCTTAGAATAGGTGTAATTAGCTTAAATATCTTGTAATCTTTTTTTTATTTTTTGTAATTTAGTGTTTGTTTTTTTTGTAATTTAGTTTAGTTAATTTAATTGTATTTTTAGATAGATGTTTGTAGTTTATTAAATTTATTGATAGTGTAGGTGTATTTGTAACTTAGGTTAGGATTTATTTTACAGGTAATTGGGTAATTATTTTAACTAGGTAGATATTAAATAGTTAATAACTATTTAATATCTATTATACCTAGTTAAAATAATTAACAATTTAGCTGTAAAATAAATATTAACCCTAACATAGCTACAATGTAATTATTAATTATATAGGTAAGTATTTAGATTTAAATAGGAATATTTTAGTTTATAAATGAATTAGATTAATTTAATATAAATTTAGTTAGGGTTAGATAGAGTTAATATAGTTAATATAAATACTATAGTAACTATATTAACTATATTAACCCTAATATAATTAGGGTTAATATAGTTAATATATATAATGTAATACCTATATTAACTATAATATACTTAGGGTTAATATAGATAATATAGCTGGCGGCGGGGTAGGTAGATTAAATTAGGGGTTAATCATTTTAATAGAGATGGCGGCGGTGTAAGGGGCTTACATTAGGGGTTAATAATTTTAATATAGATGGCGGCGGTGTTAGGGGCTCACTTTAGGGGGTTATAGATATAATATAGCTGGCGGCGGGGTACGGGAGCGGCGGTTTAGGGGTTAATAACTTTATTAGGTTGCGGCGGGGTAAAGGAGCGGCGGTTTAGGGGTTAATAGCTTTTTTATTGTTAGGCTAGTGAGGGGGGATAGCGGATAGAGGGTTAGACAGTGGGGGCTATGTTAGGGAGGCGTGTTAGACAGTGCGGGCTATGTTAGGGAGGCGTGTTAGACAGTGCGGGCTATGTTAGGGAGGCGTGTTAGACAGTGCGGGTGTTTTAAACTTTAGTCAGGTTTTATAGGCGCCGGCAGTTTCTAACGTGCCGCAAGTCACTGGCGACGCCAGAAATTTGTACTTACGCAGATTTCTGGACATCGCTGGTTTGTGAGACTTACGGCACGTTAGCATCTGACGGCGACCTATATGGGATGGCTCGAGTTGCGAGCTGAAACTGCGGGCGACGCCGGTTCCCTCGCTTGCGCCGCAAACTGCGATCGATATCGGATCGCGCCCCTGATTTTAGTCTAAAAGGATTGTAACAGAAACTCTTGCCAGATAACACAATGCTTGCTCTGATTATGAGATCTAGAAATCCATGCCCATTAAAATATGTTTAAAACATACTTTTTACTTTAAAGGGACATGCCACCCACATTTTTTCTTTTATGATTTATAAAGAGAATGCAATTTTAAACATCTTTCTAATTTACTTATATTATCTAATTTGTTGTATTCTCTTGATATTCTTTGATGAAAAGCATATCTAGATATGCTCACTAGCTGCTGATTGGTTGCTGCACATAGAAGCCTCGTGTGATTGGCTCACCATGTGCATTGCTTTTTCTTCAACTAAGGATATTTAAAAAAATTAAGCAAAATTAATAATGGAAGTAAATTGTAAAGCTGTTTAAATTTCTATTCTCTATCTGAATCATGAAAGAAATATTTTGGGTTTAGTGGCCCTTTAATGCTGTAAATTATGCTTATAGATTCTTTCATTACATAAGGGATGAGAGAGTCAGAGGGGGAGGAAGAGAGACAGAGAGAGAAAGAGACCATGGGGAGAACAACACATAAGGAGAGAGATGGATAGATAGAGAGACACACACACACACAAGGGGTGGGGGGAGAGGGACCACTGCATTTTAAAGTAATAAAACAGCAGAGCTACAGAGAGTTCAGAAAGTAAGACTATACATTAGTACAGAGGCAAGCTGCTAAGTTAGTGGGTGTAAAGTTTGAGTAAACAAAATACAAAAACGACCCTGCTGTAAAAGAGTAAAAAAACACTAAACCACATTCATTAAATTATCATTTTCACTAACAGAATCCTTTTTAGTAAAATCTTACTTCAATAAGATGTGGCTAAAACAGTGTTCTCTGTGCCTCTCTCTTCCTGCTCTGTAAGGATTCAGGAAGTGACAGTGGCACATTCCACTGCACTTAGAGGGGAAGAACAGAACTCTCTTTTTCACTTTAGCAAAGCTGGCAGGTTCACAGGACAGCAACAAAATATATGAAAGTTGTTTTTTTTCCGTTTTTTGTTTTGTTTTATATGATTTAACATCCAGCCCCAACCCTATGTTCCACTTACTAATGCCTCTCGCTGGATTGGTTCAGCCCAAATAGGACTGCCTCAAATAAGCAGTTACTGGGCCATGCAATGATCTTAACCACTTGCATCCAGTAGGTGGCGCAGAATGTTGTGTAATGGTGGGCAGACCTGCTTGTGCCTCTTCATTGCACAACATATAGCTGTGAGAAAAAAAATGCTGGGGAAAAAAAATACAATTTTTTTTTTAAAGCCAATAAAAAAATATATATTTTTGCCCATATGAGAGGTGAAGCACTGCCTCACCTGCCTCTAGTGACTGCACATCACTGCTGTGCACCACATAATCTATTAAACCTCATACATAACCAGTGGCAAAAATATCAGAGAACTATTAAAAATTTAAAAACTATTATTAATCCCATAATAGCATGGCAAAAGCTGTGCAAGAATATAGGAATAGAATTTGGATTATCTAAATACTGACTGATACAAAACAACTTGTCTTTTCCAATGGGCTTCAATTCTGGGAAGTTAAAGGGCTGAAATTTATATGTCAGATATTAGATACAGAAAGGAAGACTGTAAAAACATTTGACTCCTTGAAAGCTGACTTCCTGATAGAAAACACAGATTTGTACACTTACTTCAGGTTAGGCATTACGCTCAACAACTTATCAGGGTCAACGGCTGGAATTGGGGTTGGGAGAAAATAGAACCTTGGTTAAAAATGGTTACGCAGGGTATATATTCAATTTCACCTTGGTATAAACTTATTTCTGGCAATGAAGGTCAAATTAATTTAGATACTCTAACGCATAATTGGAGATCTCTCATTACAGAAACAAATGAGTCTAACAAGAAGGTAAAGGAATCAATTGCTCGAGTGTTCAAAACAACAATTTATGAAACATGGAGAGAGGCTCACCTAAAATTACTATATAGTACTTATTACACCCCAGAGAAGGGAGCAAAGTGGGGTAATGTACAGTTCAATAAATGCCCAAAATGTAGTAAAATAGCAGCTAATCTAATACATATGATATGGGAATGTCCCATAATTAAACAATTTTGGTGTAAAACTGAATACAGGTTAGATAAGATACTAGGGAAGCCTAGCAATATCAAGTTAAGACATAAAGGGGGGTAGTTATCAAGCCGTCAACCTCAAATACGCTGGAATTCCGCAGCGTATTTGTGGCGAGGCTGATTCGCCTTAGTTATCAAAGGCTCGAGACCGGCAAAAGTAGAATTTTGTGACGTAAGCTTCGATCTGCCAGACTCAGTCCGACACAGATCGATTCTTACGTCACTCCAGATGTTCCGCACACAAGTGCGGCACATTCTCACTACTTTTGCTAGTTATCAAATGACTAGCAGGTACGCTCGGCACTTTTATGGCCCAGCATACCTGGTTTTCAAGCTGCCACCCCTGGAGGCGGCGGATCCCATAGGAATCAATGGGAGTCTGACCATAGCAAAAGTACAAGTTCGCTGCTGACAGACATCCCATTGATTTCTATGGGAGCTGTCTGCACCTAACACCCTAACATGTACCCCGAGTCTAAACACCACTAATCTGTCCTACACCACCGCAACTAAATAAAATTATTACCCCCTAAACCGCCGCTCCCGGAGCCCACCGCAAGCTACTCTATACATATTAACCCCTAAACCGCCGCTCCCTGACCCCGCCGCAACTATAATAAATGTATTAACCCCTAAACCGCCGCTCCCTGAACCCGCCGCAACCTATATTAAATGTATTAACCCCTATCCTGCCCCCCCTACACCGTCGCCACCTATAATAAATGTATTAACCCCTAATCTGCCCCCCTACACCGTCGCCACCTATAATAAATGTATTAACCCCTAATCTGCCCCCCCTACACCGTCGCCACCTATATTAAATTTATTAACCCCTAATCTGCCCCCCACTACGCCGCCGTCACTGTAATAAAATTATTAACCCCTAAACCTAAGTCTAACACTAACCCTAACGCCCCCCTAACTATATAATATAAATAATAATTATATTCTAGCTATTTTAGGATTTATTTTTATTTTACAGGTACCTTTCAATTTATTTTAACTAGGTACAATAGCTATTAAATAGTTATTAACTATTTAATAGCTTACCTAGCTAAAATAAACTGAAATTTACCTGTAAAATAAATCCTAACCTAAGTTATAATTACACCTAACACTACACTATACTTTAATAAATTATTCCTATTTAAAACTAAATACTTACCTGTAAAATAAACCCTAAGATAGCTACAATATAAATAATAATTATATTCTAGCTATTTTAGGATTTATATTTATTTTACAGGTAACTTTGTATTTATTTTAGCTAGTTAGAATAGTTATTAAATAGTTATTAACTATTTAATAACTACCTAGCTAAAAGAAATACAAAATTACCTGTAAAATAAATCCTAACCTAAGTTACAATTAAACCTAATACTACACTATCATTAAATTAATTAAATAAACTACCTACAAATAACTACAATTTAATACAATTACATAAACTAAGTAAAGTACAAAAAATAAAAAAAGCTAAGTTACAAAAAATAAAAAAATAAGTTACAAACATTTTAAAAATATTACAACAATTTTAAGATACTTACACCTAATCTAAGACCCCTAATAAAATAACAAACCCCCCCAAAATAAAAAAATGCCCTACCCTATTCTAAATTAAATAAAGTTCAAAGCTCTTTTACCCTTCCAGCCCTTAAAAGGGCCATTTGTGGGGGCATGCCCCCAAAAGTTCAGCTCTTTTGCCTGTAAAAGAAAAATACAACATTAAAACTCACCACCCACATACCCCTAATCTAACCCAAACCCCCCTTACAAAAACCTAACACTAATCCCCTGAAGATCATCCTACCTTGTCTTCACTCCAAGCCGGGTCTTGAATCTTCCTCCCGCCGATGTGGAACCTCCTTCTTCACCGACGGACTACGACGAATGAAGGCTCCTTTAAGGGACGTCATCCAAGATGGCGTCCCCTCAATTCCGATTGGCTGATAGGATTCTATCAGCCAATCGGAATTAAGGTAGGAAAAATCTGATTGGCTGATGGAATCAGCCAATCAGATTGAGCTTGCATTCTATTGGCTGATCGGAACAGCCAATAGAATGCGAGCTCAATCTGATTGGCTGATTCCATCAGCCAATCAGATTTTTCCTATCTTAATTCCGATTGGCTGATAGAATCCTATCAGCCAATCGGAATTGAGGGGACGCCATCTTGGATGACGTCCCTTAAAGGAGCCTTTATTCGTCGTAGTCCGTCGGTGAAGAAGGAGGTTCCGCGTCGGCGGGAGGAAGATTCAAGACCCGGCTTGGAAGATGACATCGCCCGGATAGAAGACCTCTTCAGCGCCTCTTGGAAGATGACATCGGCCGGATCAAAGACTTCTTCAGCGCCGCCTGGATGATGACTTCATCGGATGGAAGATTTCTTCAGCGCTTGGAGGATTAACTTCTTCCGCTCCGGATGTCCACTTCGGTTCCATCGCTGCTCGGCTGAGTGAAGACAAGGTAGGATGATCTTCTGGGGATTAGTGTTAGGTTTTTGTAAGGGGGGTTTGGGTTAGATTAGGGGTATGTGGGTGGTGGGTTTTAATGTTGGGGGGGTTGTATTTTTCTTTTACAGGCAAAAGAGCTGAACTTTTTGGGGCATGCCCCCACAAATGGCCCTTTTAAGGGCTGGTAAGGTAAAAGAGCTTTGAACTTTATTTAATTTAGAATAGGGTAGGGCATTTTTTTTATTTTGGGGGGTTTGTTATTTTATTAGGGGGCTTAGATTAGGTGTAAGTAGCTTAAAATTGTTGTAATATTTTTAAAATGTTTGTAACTTATTTTTTTATTTTTTGTAACTTAGCTTTTTTTTATTTTTTGTACTTTAGTTAGTTTATGTAATTGTATTTAATTGTAGTTATTTGTAGGTAATTTATTTAATTAATTTAATGATAGTGTAGTATTAGGTTTAATTGTAACTTAGGTTAGGATTTATTTTACAGGTAATTTTGTATTTCTTTTAGCTAGGTAGTTATTAAATAGTTAATAACTATTTAATAACTATTCAAACTAGCTAAAATAAATACAAAGTTACCTGTAAAATAAATATAAATACTAAGATAGCTACAATATAATAATTATTTATATTGTAGCTATATTAGGGTTTATTTTACAGGTAAGAATTTAGTTTTAAATAGGAATAATTTATTAAAGTATAGTGTAGTGTTAGGTGTAATTGTAACTTAGGTTAGGATTTATTTTACAGGTAAATTTCAGTTTATTTTAGCTAGGTAAGCTATTAAATAGTTAATAACTATTTAATAGCTATTGTACCTAGTTAAAATAAATTGAAATGTACCTGTAAAATAAAAATAAATCCTAAGATAGCTAGAATATAATTATTATTTATATTGTAGCTATATTAGGGTTTATTTTATAGGTAAGTATTTAGTTTTAAATAGGATTAATTTAGTTAATAATAAAAATATTATTTATATTTATTTAATTAATATTTAAGTTAGGGGGGCGTTAGGGTTAGACTTAGGTTTAGGGGTTAATAATTTTATTACAGTGGCGGCGGCGTAGTGGGGGGCAGGATAGGGGTTAATAAATTTATTATAGGTGGCGACGGTGTAGGGGGGCAGGATAGGGGTTAATAGGTTTAATATAGGTTGCGGCGGGTTCAGGGAGCGGCGGTTTAGGGGTTAAACTATTTATTTAGTTGCGGAGAGGTGCAGGATCAGCAGGAGAGGGGTTAATAACTTTATTATAGAGGGCGACGGTGTAGGGGGGGCAGGATAGGGGTTACTAGGTATAATGTAGGTGGCAGCGGTGTCCGGGAGCAGCAGTTTAGGGGTTAATACATTTATAAGAGTTGCGGCAGGGTCTAGGAGCGGCAGTTTAGGGGTTAATACATTTATAAGAGTTGCGGTAGGGTCTAGGAGCGGCGGTTTAGGGGTTAGTAACTTTATTTAGTTGCGGGGGGCTCCGGGGGCGCCGGTATAGGGATAGAACAGTGTAGTTTAGTGTGAGTGCTTAGTGACAGGCTAGCAATAAAGCTGGGAAAAAGCCGAAGGGCAGCGAGATCGGATGAGTGATAACTCTCACAGTCCGCTGCTCTTCGCCCCGCGGCTTTTTGACAGCTTTTTTTGATAACTTAGGCGAACGTATTCAAGGTCCGCGGTGGCGAAGGTAGGCGAGCTTAGGCGGGCGTATTGGGCCGGCGAAGGCAGAAAAGTAGACGGCTTGATAACTACCCCCCATAGTGTTCCTTTCAGGGTTTAAGGAGAAGGGGAGAGACTGGAAATTCATAAATATATCGGCACTGGCAGCCAGGAGCATAATTTTAAGAAATTGGAAGAATAGTAAAAAACTCAACTTTGCAGAATGGAAAAATTACTTGCTAAAACAAGCAATCATAGAACAATATGATATTCAGGAACTGAACGAGTATACAAGTAATGAATGTAGGAAGAAATGGGAAAAATTCATACACTCACTCCCAGATACCACTCAGGATCAATTCTTGGACCCCTTCAGGGAGGTAGCTGGAGATTTAGGCGAAGATAGAGTGTGAATGGCATGGGGGAAATCCCCCCTTCTTTTTTTTTCGTTTTGCTTTGTTTTGTTTTGTTTTGTTTTTTTTGTTTTGTTTTGTTTTGTTGGGAAAGGTTTTAATTCATATGTGGGAATCTAAAACCAAATGTATAAGGTTATATACAGGTTTATCCTTGTTAAATTGAGTAAGAATCAGAAGGAATTAATTTACTTATTGTTGAAATGTAAAAGTGATAGAACTAAAATTTTATGGTAGAAGTTAATAAGCACCCTGCGTGGTGCAAAGAAAGTCTAAGCGAGAGGCTCTTTAATTTTTTTTTATGATGACCTGTTTCTTCTTCTTTTTTTTCTCTTTGTTGTTTCGCTCTGTTGTGTTGGCTTTTATTGTTGAATACTTTTTGGTATACTACCCTGCGAGGTGAAAGGTAAGCCCAACTGAGTGGCTCAAGTACTTATACTTTTGAATAATAAATAAATAAATAAATAAAAGGGTGGATGAAGAGTTCAGACAAGCCAGCTGTCAGATGCCGGGCAAGGGGGTGACTTTGTGACATTGGCTTCTTACGCTCAAACATGTCCTTGACAGACACCTGACTGTGGGCAGATGAGCAGGAACTGCTCAAGGCGAGAGAGACGGAGTGGCGGATAACTTGCACAATTGGTGGCTGACTAAATACTTTTTTGCCCCACTGTATTAGCATTGCAGAAAAGAAAGCTATGCATAATAATACTGACATCATTATCCACAATGCAGATAAGGGAGGAGGGATCATTATTCAAAATATTGGGGACTATCTTGAGGAAGCTTACAGAATTTTAGGAGATAGGGAATACTATCAGATTCTAACTAAAGATCCCACTGGTTGTTTTTCACTCTCTTACTCTTTATTAATAGACAAAGGCTTTGACCTGGGCATTCTATCTTAATAAGGATGAAAAGAGTTTTTTGAAAATTACGGATCCAAGTATAGCGCATTACTATCACTTGCCTAAGATCCACAAGGATCAACAAAAGCCCCCGGGTCATCCCATAATTGCCCATATTGGAAATCTAACATGCAACCTATCTTTTTATATTGACCAATTTCTGCAGAAGATAGTGCTCTATATTCCAAAATTGCACACAAATTAGGGATTTCAGCAGTATCTTATTATTTGGAACAAGATCCATACATGCCTGAATTACAAAAATAATATTATATAATATTAGAAGCCATTGAATATATTCTTAAACATAATTATTTTATTTTTCAGGATTCCTTTTATTTACAAATCAAGGGAACGGCCATGGGAACCAGGTTTGCCCCTACATTTGTCTACCTTTTCATGCTTTTTTTTTAAGGAGAAATACATCTACTCATATGGCACGGGGGCAAGTCTGGTTTACTATGGCCGTTACATTGATGATTTTATTTTTCTGGAGGGGTGACATATCTTCCGCCAACCTCTTCTGTTCCCATATGAATTAAAACAGTTTGGGTTTGTCCTTCTTGGCAAATATTCAAGAGCACACTATTGAATTCTTCTATCTTATTTTGGGTTGGAATGATTACAATCATTTTGAGTCAGACATTTTTTTAAATCTGTAGACAGCAACAGTTATTTAGACTTTCCGAGCAACCACCATTAGGGATGGATTCAAAATATCCCTTTCAGTCAATTTAGGAGGATTTGCAAAAATTGTTCCAGGCTTGATGTTTTTGAAGAACAGAGCAAAATACTATATCCGAGATTTATTGACAAAGGATATCCTTCATCTTTATTATAACATGCTCTAGATAGAGTTACAATGCTAGACAAGGAAACATTACTAACCAAGAATAAGAAGATAAACATTAGGAACTTACATGAGAATCAAAACAGTGGACAAAAGATACTTTTCATTACTCAATACAACAGTAATCGCAAAAATATCCAAAATATTCTCAACAGACATTGGCACATAATAGAAAGAGACCCGATTGTAAAAAATATAGTTGAAAACAGACCCAAAAGAGTTTACAAAAGAGCACATTAAGAAGTAAACTAGCAACTAGTAAAAGAAAAATACAATTTTCAAAAAGGGGAACCATCCTTTTGGCCTCAAAGGAATATACAAATGCAATAAGAGAAGTTGCAATGCTGGCAAATACATTCACTTTGGCAAAAAAAAAAAATGAAGGTCAAATATTACAGGAGAGTGTTTTGAAATTTCTGATATTTATAATTGTGATTCTAGCTACAGGATATATCTAATAGAATGCTTTTGTGGCCTTCAATACGTGGTTTGTACCTCTAGGAAGGTGAGACTCAGATGGGGGGGAGCACATTCAAAATTGTAGAAACTGCAAAAATGTCAAAATTAGGCATAGCATCCCTAATCACTGCTTGTGCATACTCTATGGTAACCCGAATATATACAAATTTACACCTATAGACCATGTTCCACAATCTCATGATTACAACAGAATAATTAGACTCAGATAACGGGAAACTTTTTGCATCCATAAAATGAAAACTTTATCTCCCCAGGACTTAAATACCAATGTAGATCTGGCGACATTCGTTTCGATCTATAACACAAGCTATTGGTAAAAGAGCTGATTACTTTTGTAATTTAGTATAGGGTAGGGATTTTTTTTATTTTTTTTTATTTTATTAGGAGGCTTAGATTAGCTGTAATTAGATTACAATTCTTGTAATATTTTTTTATTTTTTGTATTTTAGTGGGGGGTTTTTGTACTATAGTTTAGTTTATTTAATTGTATTTTAGTTTAGATTATTGTAGGTAATTTATTTAATTAATTTATTGATAGTGTAGGTGTATTTGTAACTTAGGTTAGGATTTATTTTACAGGTAATTTTGTAATTATTTTAACTAGGTAGCTATTAAATAGTTATTAACTATTTAATAGCTATTGTACCTAGTTAAAATAAATACAAAGTTGC
Organism: Bombina bombina; assembly: GCF_027579735.1. Classification (NCBI taxonomy): domain Eukaryota; kingdom Metazoa; phylum Chordata; class Amphibia; order Anura; family Bombinatoridae; genus Bombina; species Bombina bombina. The sequence continues at coordinate 10,801,117 of NC_069500.1, forward strand.
CTGTAAAATAAATATAAATTCTAAAATAGCTACAATGTAACTATTAGTTAAATTGTAGCTATATTATGGTTTATTTTATAGGTACGTGTTTAGTTTTTTATAGGAATAATTTATTTAATTATAGTAATTTTATTTTGTTTTTTTTAAATTATATTTAAGTTAGGGGGGTGTTAGGGTCAGGATTAGACTTAGGTTTAGGGGTTAATAACTATTATAGTAGTGACAACATTGGGGGTGGGAGATTAGGGGTTAATAATTGTAGGTAGGTGGCGGCGACGTGGGGGGGCAGAGTAGGGGTTAATCAAATTTATTATAGTGTTTACGAGGCGGGAGTGCGGCAGTTTAGGGGATAATACATTTATTATAGTGGAGGCGATGTACGGTCGGCAGATTAGGGGTTAATAAGTGTAGGTAGGTGGCGGCGACGTTGGGGGGGGCAGATTAGGGGTTAATAAATATAATGTAGGTGTCAGCGATGTTTGAAACAGCAGATTAGGGGTTAATAGGTTTAATGTAGGTGGCGGCGATGTCCGGTCGGCAGATTAGGGGTTAATTAATTTTATTAGTGTTTGCGATGTGGGGGGGCCTCAGTTTAGGGGTTCATAGGTAGTTTATGGGTGTTTGTGTACTTTGTAGCACTGTAGTTAAGAGCTTTATGTTCCGGCGTTAGCCCATAACTAGCAGACACAGACAGTATATAATACACGTAGACACTAGCAGACACAGACAGTATATAATACAGGTAGGCACTAGCAGATACAGACAGTATATAATACATTTAGGCACTAGCAGATACAGACAGTAAATAATACAGGTAGACACTAGCAGACACAGACAGTATATAATACATTTAGGCACTAGCAGATACAGACAGTAAATAATACAGGTAGACACTAGCAGACACAGACAGTATATAATACAGGTAGACACTAGCAGACACAGACAGTATATAATACAGGTAGGCACTAGCAGACACAGACAGTATATAATACAGGTAGGCACTAGCAGATACAGACAGTATATAATACATTTAGGCACTAGCAAATACAGATAGTATATAATACAGGTAGGCATAAGCAGGTACAGACAGTATATAATACAGGTAGACACTAGCAGACACAGACAGTATATAATACAGGTAGGCACTAGCAGACACAGACAGTATATAATACAGGTAGGCACTAGCAGACACAGACAGTATATAATACAGGTAGATACTAGCAGACACAGACAGTATATAATACATTTAGGCACTAGCAGATACAGACAGTATATAATACATTTAGGCACTAGCAGATACAGACAGTAAATAATACAGGTAGACACTAGCAGACACAGACAGTATATAATACATTTAGGCACTAGCAGATACAGACAGTAAATAATACAGGTAGGCACTAGCAGACACAGACAGTATATAATACATTTAGGCACTAGCAGATACAGACAGTATATAACACAGGCAGGTACTAGCAGACACAGACAGTATATAATACAGGTAGGTACTAGCAGACACAGACAGTATATAATACAGGTAGGTATTAGCAGATACAGACAGTATATAATACAGGTAGGCACTAGCAGACACAGACAGTATATAATACAGGTAGGCACTAGCAGACACAGACAGTATATAATACAGGCAGGCACTAGCAGACACAGACAGTATATAATACAGGCAGGCACTAGCAGATACAGACAGTATATAATACAGGTAGGCACAAGCAGGTACAGACAGTATATAATACAGGTAGGCACAAGCAGGTACAGGCAGTATATAATACAGGTAGGCATGAGCAGGTACAGACAGTATATAATACAGGTAGGTATTAGCAGGTACAAACAGTATATAATACAGGTAGGCATAAGCAGACACAGACAGTATATAATACAGGTAGGCATTAGTAGGTACAAACAGTATATAATACAGGTAGGCATAAGCAGACACAGACAGTATATAATACAGGTAGGTACTAGCAGACACAGACAGTATATAATACAGGTAGACACTAGCAGACACAGACAGTATATAATACAGGTAGGCATAAGCAGACACAGACAGTATATAATACAGGTAGGTACTAGCAGACACAGACAGTATATAATACAGGTAGGCACTAGCAGACACAGACAGTATATAATACAGGTAGGCACTAGCAGACACAGACAGTATATAATACAGGTAGGTATTAGCAGACACAGACAGTGTATAATACAGGTAGGCACTAGCAGATACAGACAGTATATAATACAGGTAGACACTAGCAGACACAGACAGTATATAATACAGATAGGCACTAGCAGACACAGACAGTATATAATACAGGTAGGCACAAGCAGGTACAGACAATATATAATACAGGTAGGCACTATCAGACACAGACAATATATAATACAGGTAGGCACTAGCAGACACAGACAGTATATAATACAGGTAGGCACTAGCAGACACAGACAGTATATAATACAGGTAGGTATTAGCAGGTACAAACAGTATATAATACAGGTAGGCACTAGCAGACACAGACAGTATATAATACAGGTAGGCACTAGCAGACACAGACAGTATATAATACAGGTAGGCACAACCAGGTACAGACAATATATAATACAGGTAGGCACTATCAGACACAGACAATATATAATACAGGTAGGCACTAGCAGACACAGACAGTATATAATACAGGTAGGCACAAGCAGACACAGAGAGTATATAATACAGGTAGGTATTAGCAGGTACAAACAGTATATAATACAGGTAGGCACTATCAGACACAGACAATATATAATACAGGTAGGCACTAGCAGACACAGACAGTATATAATACAGGTAGGCACAAGCAGACACAGACAGTATATAATACAGGTAGGTATTAGCAGGTAGAAACAGTATATAATACAGGTAGGCACTAGCAGACACAGACAGTATATAATACAGGTAGGTATTAGCAGACACAGACAGTGTATAATACAGGTAGGCACTAGCAGACACAGACAGTATATAATACAGGTAGACACTAGCAGACACAGACAGTATATAATACAGGTAGACACTAGCAGACACAGACAGTATATAATACAGGTAGGTACTAGCAGACACAGACAGTATATAATACAGGTAGGTATTAGCAGACACAGACAGTATATAATACAGGTAGGCACTAGCAGACACAGACAGTATATAATACAGGTAGGCACTAGCAGACACAGACAGTATATAATACAGGTAGGCACAAGCAGGTACAGACGATATATAATACAGGTAGGCACAAGCAGGTACAGACAGTATATAATACAGGTAGGCATGAGCAGGTACAGACAGTATATAATACAGGTAGGTATTAGCAGGTACAAACAGTATATAATACAGGTTGGCACTAGCAGACACAGACAGTATATAATACAGGTAGGCACAAGCAGGTACAGACAATATATAATACAGGTAGGCACTATCAGACACAGACAATATATAATACAGGTAGGCATAAGCAGACACAGACAGTATAGAATACAGGTAGGCACTAGCAGACACAGACAGTATATAATACAGGTAGGTATTAGCAGGTACAAACAGTATATAATACAGGTAGGCACTAGCAGACACAGACAGTAAATAATACAGGTAGGCACTAGCAGACACAGACAGTATATAATACAGGTAGGCACAAGCAGGTACAGACAATATATAATACAGGTAGGCACTATCAGACACAGACAGTATATAATACAGGTAGGCACAAGCAGGTACAGACAATATATAATACAGGTAGGCACAAGCAGGTACAGACAGTATATAATACAGGTAGGCATGAGCAGGTACAGACAGTATATAATACAGGTAGGTATTAGCAGGTACAGACAGTATATAATACAGGTAGGCACTAGCAGACACAGACAGTATATAATACAGGTAGGCACAAGCAGGTACAGACAATATATAATACAGGTAGGCACTATCAGACACAGACAATATATGATACAGGTAGGCATAAGCAGACACAGACAGCATATAATACAGGTAGGCACTAGCAGACACAGACAGTATATAATACAGGTAGGCACTAGCAGACACAGACAGTATATAATACAGGTAGGCACAACCAGGTACAGACAATATATAATACAGGTAGGCACTATCAGACACAGACAATATATAATACAGGTAGGCACTAGCAGACACAGACAGTATATAATACAGGTAGGCACAAGCAGACACAGAGAGTATATAATACAGGTAGGTATTAGCAGGTACAAACAGTATATAATACAGGTAGGCACTATCAGACACAGACAATATATAATACAGGTAGGCACTAGCAGACACAGACAGTATATAATACAGGTAGGCACAAGCAGACACAGACAGTATATAATACAGATAGGTATTAGCAGGTACAAACAGTATATAATACAGGTAGGCACTAGCAGACACAGACAGTATATAATACAGGTAGACACTAGCAGACACAGACAGTATATAATACAGGTAGACACTAGCAGACACAGACAGTATATAATACAGGTAGGTACTAGCAGACACAGACAGTATATAATACAGGTAGGTATTAGCAGACACAGACAGTATATAATACAGGTAGGCACTAGCAGACACAGACAGTATATAATACAGGTAGGCACTAGCAGACACAGACAGTATATAATACAGGTAGGCACAAGCAGGTACAGACGATATATAATACAGGTAGGCACAAGCAGGTACAGACAGTATATAATACAGGTAGGCATGAGCAGGTACAGACAGTATATAATACAGGTAGGTATTAGCAGGTACAAACAGTATATAATACAGGTAGGCACTAGCAGACACAGACAGTATATAATACAGGTAGGCACAAGCAGGTACAGACAATATATAATACAGGTAGGCACTATCAGACACAGACAATATATAATACAGGTAGGCATAAGCAGACACAGACAGTATAGAATACAGGTAGGCACTAGCAGACACAGACAGTATATAATACAGGTAGGTATTAGCAGGTACAAACAGTATATAATACAGGTAGGCACTAGCAGACACAGACAGTAAATAATACAGGTAGGCACTAGCAGACACAGACAGTATATAATACAGGTAGGCACAAGCAGGTACAGACAATATATAATACAGGTAGGCACTATCAGACACAGACAGTATATAATACAGGTAGGCACAAGCAGGTACAGACAATATATAATACAGGTAGGCACAAGCAGGTACAGACAGTATATAATACAGGTAGGCATGAGCAGGTACAGACAGTATATAATACAGGTAGGTATTAGCAGGTACAAACAGTATATAATACAGGTAGGCACTAGCAGACACAGACAGTATATAATACAGGTAGGCACAAGCAGGTACAGACAATATATAATACAGGTAGGCACTATCAGACACAGACAATATATGATACAGGTAGGCATAAGCAGACACAGCACTGTTTGTGATTTTATGCGCTTATGTTCTGAACCCAATTTTCTTATTAATTATTATCTATTGATACCACTATGACGGTATAATGGAAATTTGTCTAGCAATAAAAACACCTTTAAATATAATAAAAAGCTAAGTAAGCAATTTAAAACTGGGGATTTAAAAAACTTCTGAAATTAAAAAAATGTTAAAAAAGAAAACAAAAATTAAGAAACATAATGATAACAATAATACTATAAATAAAAAACAAGATGTTGTGAATAAATGATGAGATTATACCCTAATAGACAAGACTGGAACTTTGTGTTTATCAAAAGTCCATAGATGTAATCACAGTCATAAAATGGGATTTTATAATTTTAGTCCCCGGTCACGTTTAGACTTAGAGTAAACAGTTTTTAGAATTCTATTAGGATTGGGACGGTACCTTGAGTGTTAAAACAGAGAGTTTTCTTATGTTTTGCAGATGATCCTGAAATGGTGAGGGATGACGTTCAAATGAACCATACAGAAAGCAATTCTATTTTGATTGCAGTGCCGCTGAAAGTGCCGCCTGTTCCCAGCCAGCAATCCCACTGGTCTCGGCTCAGATGTAGTTACATGAAATGAAAGGAAGAAAAGACAGGCGCACAAGGCACAATTCAAGTGTAGAGTTTTTATTATGAATAATAGACACACAGTTAGAAACACTTACTAGATTAAAAGCAAAATGTGCATTGAGAGCATATGCTCCTGGGATTATCGCAGCACCTGTGGCACCGGGAGTTTGATGTTCTTCTCCTCTCCGTTCACAATGAGAGCAATTGGGCGGCGGTGTTCCGGATCCTGTCACCCAAAACTCTAGTGACACTGGTAGCCAACAGTACTTTATAAATGCTTTCCCATAAAGTCTTTGTTTGGTTTTAGATGCCTGACGCGTTTCCCCCGACTCCGGTCGGGCTTTTTCAAAGGCAGAGTGGATTTAAACAGGCGCCTGTTTGTTTTAAAGGCGTGTTAACCAATCAGGTTAGAGGTGTGCGCTCTTTGTCCAATCGTTACTGGAAGGTGTGAGCGCATATAGGAAAGTCCCGGATTGGGGTTAAAAGCTCGTGTGTTATACTCCATTAGATGCAATCACTATGCTTAATGCAAAGTTTCATGTGGAAGACATATCGAATATTAAATACAGAAAACAACCATAATACATACATGTAAGGCATATACAGAGAACGGACAAACAGACCTAGAGTATTCTCATTTGTTACAACCACAGATATATTATATAATAAAACATATTATAAGGCTAAAATGCGGGTATGCATTGTGTGTTTAAAATACTACCTCTGGGACCCCTAATTATCACATTGAGGGTTATAAACGATCTTTCATAAGTTTTGTTAGTGTATATAACTGATATATAGCCCTGATGAGGATTTCTATACTGAGCCTAAACTTGAACATATAAACTTATAATAAAAATTGACGTTATGAAGGATAAGGTAAAAATATAAATTTAAAATCTTGTAGAGTTCTGTCCTTATTAATTTTAATTTTAGAATGACTTTAAAGTTATATGTAGATTGGGAAATTTAAATATATAAATAGAGGATTGTTAACTGGATGACTATTCTTTTCTAAACGTATAGACAAGATTATTTATGTTTTTAATTTTTAATTGTTATATATATACTTATAGCAAATGATTCCATAGATTTTGTTTAAGGGAATAACGTTGCTGTATAGAAAAGATGATCTTGAAAATAAACCTATTCTATATAGTTCTAATGAATTTAGGAATAAACATGTTCTTAATTTCATTTTCTTTATTTCTGGCAATGGTCAGAGGATGCCCTGAAAAAAAGATTCAAGGGGGATATGATTTTGTAATATATTAGGCTAGGTAAAAGTTAATATTTTTAAACTAATATAAAATAGTGTCAGAATTTATAAAGATTTATGAAAATTTATTAAAAATTTTTTATATAGTTTTCTGAGTTAAAATTGATTAATTTAAAATTTGATTAATTTAAAATTTGAATTAAAAAGTAATAAATAAATTAATCATGGAAAGAAAAAAAAAAAATTTTTTTCTCTAAAAAAATTGCTATGAAAGGTGCTAGCTCTATGGAGATTCTAAAAGACCAAGGAACATAGAGACTGGTTTGTTGTATTATATGAATGCCGCTACATCTATATCGATGTTGAGCCCTAGGGGTTGTAGTGTTTTAAGCCTATATATCCACTTTGTTTCTAGTTTTCTTAGTTCAAGTAATCTATTTGGTTTCGTGTGTGGCACTTGGTCAATTACTTGTACCTTTAACGAACTAGGATTACTCCTATGGCAATCCCAAAAATGTTTTGGTACACTATGGTTCTCCATTTTTTCTTTAATATTGTATAGGTGCTCATTTATCCTGCGTCTTATCTTTCTTTTTGTGCGCCCTATGTATAATAGGCCACATCCACATTCCAATAAATAAACTACATAAATTGAATCGCAGTTGCTTCTAAAATCTATACTGTATGTTTCTGTGGATTGGCTATTATGGAATGTGGGTGCTTTGTTTATGTGTTTGCACATATTACATCTTGATTTTCCACATTTCATGGTACCTTTCCAGTTTGTTAGCCAATTGTCCACCTTTGGACTGATTTTACTATTTGGAGCAGGTTTGATTCTACTGGGAGCTAGTATATTCTTCAAGCTCCTCCCTTTTTTATATGTGAAGGTGGGTTTTTCTTCAAGCTGTGGACCTAAAATAGGATCTGATTTTAAGATGGGCCAATGTTTGTTAATAATGTCTTCTAATTTTTTAGAACCTTGATTGTATGTGGATATAAATCTTATAGGATTGTGGTTTGTGGACAGAGATTTGATTAAATTGTTATGAAAATTGGTCCCTATTAAATTTGACTCGTCATTCGAATTAAAATTCGTCCCTCTGAAGAAAGACCTTCTGTCTTTAGCAGCTATAACTGTTTTTGCTTTATTTAGTGCCTCTTGGTTATATCCTTTATCTAAAAATTTCTTCTCTAGGATATCTGCTTCCATATTATAATCTGAATTATGTGTACAATTTCTCCTAATTCTTGAAAATTGACTCTTAGGAACATTATTTATCCAACTCTTCTTGTGCGCACTTTTTGCTTGTATGAAGCTATTGCAATCGGTGGTTTTCCTATAGTTTTTAACAGCAATTTTACCTTCTTGATCTTTAAATAAAATTAAATCTAAAAATTCTATTTTTTCTTTTGATACATTTGTTGTAAATTTTAAATTAAAATCATTACTATTTATGTGATCTATAAAATCATTAACTCTTTCTTCATCGCCCCTCCATAGAATGATGATATCGTCTATATATCTTGCATATATTAAAATATTATTAATAAAAGGGTTATTTTCCCACACATAGGTGTTCTCAAACGCATTCACATACAGATTTGCGTATGAGGGGGCAAAAGTGGTGCCCATAGCCGTCCCTCTTTTTTGTACATAAAATTTATTTTCAAAATTAAAATAATTTCTGTGTAAGATAAATTTCATACTTTCTATTAAAAATTCTATTTGGTTAGGGGGAAAGGACCAATTTGATAATTCCAACTCCACTTTCTGGATACCATTCGAATGTGGGATGCATGTATATAGTGATGCAACGTCGCATGTCAGCCAAATCATATCTTCTTCCCAGTTTAACCCTTCAAATTTGGTAATTACTTCTGTTGTATCTTTTAAATATGCTCTGGTAGATTTTACCAGTGGTTGCAAGAAAAAATCTACATATTTTGAAAGTTTATCTGTAATAGACCCAATCCCGGAGATAATAGGTCTACCGGGAGGGTTTTGTTGGTCCTTATGTACTTTTGGGAGGTGGTATATGATTGGTATGTTTGGTTGTGGGTTATATATATATTTGTATTCATCATCATTTAGTATCCCTTCCGTTTTTGCTTTACTTAACAATTTATTTAACTCTTTATTATAAATTTCAGTTGGGTCTGTTGACAACATTTCATATGTGTCTGCATCCCCTAAGAGTTTCATGGCCTCTTTTAGGTAATCTTCTCTCTTCTGAATTACTATCCCCCCTCCCTTGTCGGCCGAGCGGATAATGATTTCTCTATTATCACCTAATTTTTTGAGGGATTTCCTTTCCAGGATGCTTAAATTATCATTGTGTTTAGTAATAAAACTATTTACATCTTTAAATTGATCTTCTATCTCTTTACATATTAGTTTATTAAAAGTCGATATATAATCTCCCTGTGCTCCTACCGGATTAAAAGTTGACTTGGCTTTAAAATTTGTATGCTGGATAGTTGGTTCATTCTCATGGATGGATAAATTTGATATGTTAAGAAATTCATCATTAAAATCTTCATTGGGTAAAATATGATCAATATTTTCAAAGTTTTTTAAAATATTTAAAGTCCCTAGGTCTCCTGCTTCTAGGTATTCCTTATTTGGTCTATCTCTATATTCTGGATTTTTTAAAAAATATCTTTTTAACGTCAGTTTTCTGACATATTTATGGATGTCAATGAACATCTCGAATTTGTTAGGTTTTGATTTAGGGGCGAAGTTTAATCCTTTTTGCAATAAAGATATGTCATTATGGTCTAGATCAATTTTGGCTAAATTAAAGATATCTTTTTTGGCCTCTCCTATTCTTTCCTTATTTTTCCTGCTAGCCTGTATGAGTTTTCCTGCTCTGTTTCCCCTTCTTCTTTTTCTAAAGATCTTTTTCTCTGTTTTGTTCTGTCCTGTTGTGGTGGATTGTGATTTCTGACCTGGTCTGGGCCTAAAAAATGTTTATCCTCATATATGTTTTTAGGTCTGGCCCCGTTCCTGTCCCAGTTGAACATAGTTGTGCTATTCTCATTGTATGCGGGGGAGCTAATCTTATTATAATTCATACTTTGTCTTACATCGTTCCTCTCCCAATTTGGTGTTGTTCTATAACTATCCTTATGTGCAAGAGGGGCATATCTATTGGAAATGGAACCTTGCCTGTAATGATTATTAGCTATATTAGTATTATCCCTCTGACTATTTCTACGTCTCCATTGTAAGGGATGGTTATTATAATTACTTTTGTAATTGTAATGATGGCCATAGGGATCATTGTTATGATTATCAAAATTCTTATTCTGATAGTGAAATACTTCCTCGGTATTGCACTGCCTGAATTGTCGTGGCTCAAATGGTACTTTTCTTTGTGTGTGTTGCTTATTATAATGATTATATTGGTTTCTATTTATGTATGCTTCCCTGGGATGGAATACTGTATTTTTGTGTTCATCCCTGGGTGGAGCCAGTACTTTGGGTGACCTTAATTTTAAATGGTCCACCGTGTTTTCTACTGTGGTGGATGCTGTAGTTTGCACTTTGTTTTCTTTCTTGTATGTATATACTTTGTTATTTTTGAAATCTTCTATATCTCTTTTAAGCTTTTTCTGTTTGTTGTTTTGTAAGTCCCTATCTAATTGACTCACTCTGTATTGAATGCTTTTATTGCGAGTTATCCACTTCTCTATATTTTTAAATGGTTGAATTTGATTGACTACCTCCTCAATTTCTACCTTTAATCTGTTTAGTCTCAGTTCTCTATATTTAATTAAAATGTTAATATATTTGTTGGAACATTCAAAACTTGCTGTCTCCCACTCAGTGGTGAACTCGACTTCATCCAAGTCAAAAGCTGGCTGTTTAAAAACTCTTAGGCCCCTTGGCACTACTTTATGTTTAATATAATTTTCTAAGAGTATTAGGTCTTGCCAATCTTTTGCATCTTGATATAGTAATTTTTCCAGTGTTTGGAATAATTCCTCTGGGTCTCTCTCAATGTTTATAACATCCTCCTCAGTTTCTAATAGATCAATGGCTCTATTTCTATTTGCCCTATGTGGATTATTTCCAAAATCTTTAAGTGTAACATTAGATCGATTTTCTGGTCTCATTTCTATTGACATTACAGCTAATGGTTCAGACATTTCAGCAGCAAAAAAAGGGGAAATACTTGGTTTAAACAAAACACTGTTTGTGATTTTATGCGCTTATGTTCTGAACCCAATTTTCTTATTAATTATTATCTATTGATACCACTATGACGGTATAATGGAAATTTGTCTAGCAATAAAAACACCTTTAAATATAATAAAAAGCTAAGTAAGCAATTTAAAACTGGGGATTTAAAAAACTTCTGAAATTAAAAAAATGTTAAAAAAGAAAACAAAAATTAAGAAACATAATGATAACAATAATACTATAAATAAAAAACAAGATGTTGTGAATAAATGATGAGATTATACCCTAATAGACAAGACTGGAACTTTGTGTTTATCAAAAGTCCATAGATGTAATCACAGTCATAAAATGGGATTTTATAATTTTAGTCCCCGGTCACGTTTAGACTTAGAGTAAACAGTTTTTAGAATTCTATTAGGATTGGGACGGTACCTTGAGTGTTAAAACAGAGAGTTTTCTTATGTTTTGCAGATGATCCTGAAATGGTGAGGGATGACGTTCAAATGAACCATACAGAAAGCAATTCTATTTTGATTGCAGTGCCGCTGAAAGTGCCGCCTGTTCCCAGCCAGCAATCCCACTGGTCTCGGCTCAGATGTAGTTACATGAAATGAAAGGAAGAAAAGACAGGCGCACAAGGCTTTCTGTATGGTTCATTTGAACGTCATCCCTCACCATTTCAGGATCATCTGCAAAACATAAGAAAACTCTCTGTTTTAACACTCAAGGTACCGTCCCAATCCTAATAGAATTCTAAAAACTGTTTACTCTAAGTCTAAACGTGACCGGGGACTAAAATTATAAAATCCCATTTTATGACTGTGATTACATCTATGGACTTTTGATAAACACAAAGTTCCAGTCTTGTCTATTAGGGTATAATCTCATCATTTATTCACAACATCTTGTTTTTTATTTATAGTATTATTGTTATCATTATGTTTCTTAATTTTTGTTTTCTTTTTTAACATTTTTTTAATTTCAGAAGTTTTTTAAATCCCCAGTTTTAAATTGCTTACTTAGCTTTTTATTATATTTAAAGGTGTTTTTATTGCTAGACAAATTTCCATTATACCGTCATAGTGGTATCAATAGATAATAATTAATAAGAAAATTGGGTTCAGAACATAAGCGCATAAAATCACAAACAGTGTTTTGTTTAAACCAAGTATTTCCCCTTTTTTTGCTGCTGAAATGTCTGAACCATTAGCTGCAATGTCAATAGAAATGAGACCAGAAAATCGATCTAATGTTACACTTAAAGATTTTGGAAATAATCCACATAGGGCAAATAGAAATAGAGCCATTGATCTATTAGAAACTGAGGAGGATGTTATAAACATTGAGAGAGACCCAGAGGAATTATTCCAAACACTGGAAAAATTACTATATCAAGATGCAAAAGATTGGCAAGACCTAATACTCTTAGAAAATTATATTAAACATAAAGTAGTGCCAAGGGGCCTAAGAGTTTTTAAACAGCCAGCTTTTGACTTGGATGAAGTCGAGTTCACCACTGAGTGGGAGACAGCAAGTTTTGAATGTTCCAACAAATATATTAACATTTTAATTAAATATAGAGAACTGAGACTAAACAGATTAAAGGTAGAAATTGAGGAGGTAGTCAATCAAATTCAACCATTTAAAAATATAGAGAAGTGGATAACTCGCAATAAAAGCATTCAATACAGAGTGAGTCAATTAGATAGGGACTTACAAAACAACAAACAGAAAAAAGCTTAAAAGAGATATAGAAGATTTCAAAAATAACAAAGTATATACATACAAGAAAGAAAACAAAGTGCAAACTACAGCATCCACCACAGTAGAAAACACGGTGGACCATTTAAAATTAAGGTCACCCAAAGTACTGGCTCCACCCAGGGATGAACACAAAAATACAGTATTCCATCCCAGGGAAGCATACATAAATAGAAACCAATATAATCATTATAATAAGCAACACACACAAAGAAAAGTACCATTTGAGCCACGACAATTCAGGCAGTGCAATACCGAGGAAGTATTTCACTATCAGAATAAGAATTTTGATAATCATAACAATGATCCCTATGGCCATCATTACAATTACAAAAGTAATTATAATAACCATCCCTTACAATGGAGACGTAGAAATAGCCAGAGGGATAATACTAATATAGCTAATAATCATTACAGGCAAGGTTCCATTTCCAATAGATATGCCCCTCTTGCACATAAGGATAGTTATAGAACAACACCAAATTGGGAGAGGAACGATGTAAGACAAAGTATGAATTATAATAAGATTAGCTCCCCCGCATACAATGAGAATAGCACAACTATGTTCAACTGGGACAGGAACGGGGCCAGACCTAAAAACATATATGAGGATAAACATTTTTTAGGCCCAGACCAGGTCAGAAATCACAATCCACCACAACAGGACAGAACAAAACAGAGAAAAAGATCTTTAGAAAAAGAAGAAGGGGAAACAGAGCAGGAAAACTCATACAGGCTAGCAGGAAAAATAAGGAAAGAATAGGAGAGGCCAAAAAAGATATCTTTAATTTAGCCAAAATTGATCTAGACCATAATGACATATCTTTATTGCAAAAAGGATTAAACTTCGCCCCTAAATCAAAACCTAACAAATTCGAGATGTTCATTGACATCCATAAATATGTCAGAAAACTGACGTTAAAAAGATATTTTTTAAAAAATCCAGAATATAGAGATAGACCAAATAAGGAATACCTAGAAGCAGGAGACCTAGGGACTTTAAATATTTTAAAAAACTTTGAAAATATTGATCATATTTTACCCAATGAAGATTTTAATGATGAATTTCTTAACATATCAAATTTATCCATCCATGAGAATGAACCAACTATCCAGCATACAAATTTTAAAGCCAAGTCAACTTTTAATCCGGTAGGAGCACAGGGAGATTATATATCGACTTTTAATAAACTAATATGTAAAGAGATAGAAGATCAATTTAAAGATGTAAATAGTTTTATTACTAAACACAATGATAATTTAAGCATCCTGGAAAGGAAATCCCTCAAAAAATTAGGTGATAATAGAGAAATCATTATCCGCTCGGCCGACAAGGGAGGGGGGATAGTAATTCAGAAGAGAGAAGATTACCTAAAAGAGGCCATGAAACTCTTAGGGGATGCAGACACATATGAAATGTTGTCAACAGACCCAACTGAAATTTATAATAAAGAGTTAAATAAATTGTTAAGTAAAGCAAAAACGGAAGGGATACTAAATGATGATGAATACAAATATATATATAACCCACAACCAAACATACCAATCATATACCACCTCCCAAAAGTACATAAGGACCAACAAAACCCTCCCGGTAGACCTATTATCTCCGGGATTGGGTCTATTACAGATAAACTTTCAAAATATGTAGATTTTTTCTTGCAACCACTGGTAAAATCTACCAGAGCATATTTAAAAGATACAACAGAAGTAATTACCAAATTTGAAGGGTTAAACTGGGAAGAAGATATGATTTGGCTGACATGCGACGTTGCATCACTATATACATGCATCCCACATTCGAATGGTATCCAGAAAGTGGAGTTGGAATTATCAAATTGGTCCTTTCCCCCTAACCAAATAGAATTTTTAATAGAAAGTATGAAATTTATCTTACACAGAAATTATTTTAATTTTGAAAATAAATTTTATGTACAAAAAAGAGGGACGGCTATGGGCACCACTTTTGCCCCCTCATACGCAAATCTGTATGTGAATGCGTTTGAGAACACCTATGTGTGGGAAAATAACCCTTTTATTAATAATATTTTAATATATGCAAGATATATAGACGATATCATCATTCTATGGAGTGGCGATGAAGAAAGAGTTAATGATTTTATAGATCACATAAATAGTAATGATTTTAATTTAAAATTTACAAAAAATGTATCAAAAGAAAAAATAGAATTTTTAGATTTAATTTTATTTAAAGATCAAGAAGGTAAAATTGCTGTTAAAAACTATAGGAAAACCACCGATTGCAATAGCTTCATACAAGCAAAAAGTGCGCACAAGAAGAGTTGGATAAATAATGTTCCTAAGAGTCAATTTTCAAGAATTAGGAGAAATTGTACACATAATTCAGATTATAATATGGAAGCAGATATCCTAGAGAAGAAATTTTTAGATAAAGGATATAACCAAGAGGCACTAAATAAAGCAAAAACAGTTATAGCTGCTAAAGACAGAAGGTCTTTCTTCAGAGGGACGAATTTTAATTCGAATGACGAGTCAAATTTAATAGGGACCAATTTTCATAACAATTTAATCAAATCTCTGTCCACAAACCACAATCCTATAAGATTTATATCCACATACAATCAAGGTTCTAAAAAATTAGAAGACATTATTAACAAACATTGGCCCATCTTAAAATCAGATCCTATTTTAGGTCCACAGCTTGAAGAAAAACCCACCTTCACATATAAAAAAGGGAGGAGCTTGAAGAATATACTAGCTCCCAGTAGAATCAAACCTGCTCCAAATAGTAAAATCAGTCCAAAGGTGGACAATTGGCTAACAAACTGGAAAGGTACCATGAAATGTGGAAAATCAAGATGTAATATGTGCAAACACATAAACAAAGCACCCACATTCCATAATAGCCAATCCACAGAAACATACAGTATAGATTTTAGAAGCAACTGCGATTCAATTTATGTAGTTTATTTATTGGAATGTGGATGTGGCCTATTATACATAGGGCGCACAAAAAGAAAGATAAGACGCAGGATAAATGAGCACCTATACAATATTAAAGAAAAAATGGAGAACCATAGTGTACCAAAACATTTTTGGGATTGCCATAGGAGTAATCCTAGTTCGTTAAAGGTACAAGTAATTGACCAAGTGCCACACACGAAACCAAATAGATTACTTGAACTAAGAAAACTAGAAACAAAGTGGATATATAGGCTTAAAACACTACAACCCCTAGGGCTCAACATCGATATAGATGTAGCGGCATTCATATAATACAACAAACCAGTCTCTATGTTCCTTGGTCTTTTAGAATCTCCATAGAGCTAGCACCTTTCATAGCAATTTTTTTAGAGAAAAAAATTTTTTTTTTTTCTTTCCATGATTAATTTATTTATTACTTTTTAATTCAAATTTTAAATTAATCAAATTTTAAATTAATCAATTTTAACTCAGAAAACTATATAAAAAAATTTTAATAAATTTTCATAAATCTTTATAAATTCTGACACTATTTTATATTAGTTTAAAAATATTAACTTTTACCTAGCCTAATATATTACAAAATCATATCCCCCTTGAATCTTTTTTTCAGGGCATCCTCTGACCATTGCCAGAAATAAAGAAAATGAAATTAAGAACATGTTTATTCCTAAATTCATTAGAACTATATAGAATAGGTTTATTTTCAAGATCATCTTTTCTATACAGCAACGTTATTCCCTTAAACAAAATCTATGGAATCATTTGCTATAAGTATATATATAACAATTAAAAATTAAAAACATAAATAATCTTGTCTATACGTTTAGAAAAGAATAGTCATCCAGTTAACAATCCTCTATTTATATATTTAAATTTCCCAATCTACATATAACTTTAAAGTCATTCTAAAATTAAAATTAATAAGGACAGAACTCTACAAGATTTTAAATTTATATTTTTACCTTATCCTTCATAACGTCAATTTTTATTATAAGTTTATATGTTCAAGTTTAGGCTCAGTATAGAAATCCTCATCAGGGCTATATATCAGTTATATACACTAACAAAACTTATGAAAGATCGTTTATAACCCTCAATGTGATAATTAGGGGTCCCAGAGGTAGTATTTTAAACACACAATGCATACCCGCATTTTAGCCTTATAATATGTTTTATTATATAATATATCTGTGGTTGTAACAAATGAGAATACTCTAGGTCTGTTTGTCCGTTCTCTGTATATGCCTTACATGTATGTATTATGGTTGTTTTCTGTATTTAATATTCGATATGTCTTCCACATGAAACTTTGCATTAAGCATAGTGATTGCATCTAATGGAGTATAACACACGAGCTTTTAACCCCAATCCGGGACTTTCCTATATGCGCTCACACCTTCCAGTAACGATTGGACAAAGAGCGCACACCTCTAACCTGATTGGTTAACACGCCTTTAAAACAAACAGGCGCCTGTTTAAATCCACTCTGCCTTTGAAAAAGCCCGACCGGAGTCGGGGGAAACGCGTCAGGCATCTAAAACCAAACAAAGACTTTATGGGAAAGCATTTATAAAGTACTGTTGGCTACCAGTGTCACTAGAGTTTTGGGTGACAGGATCCGGAACACCGCCGCCCAATTGCTCTCATTGTGAACGGAGAGGAGAAGAACATCAAACTCCCGGTGCCACAGGTGCTGCGATAATCCCAGGAGCATATGCTCTCAATGCACATTTTGCTTTTAATCTAGTAAGTGTTTCTAACTGTGTGTCTATTATTCATAATAAAAACTCTACACTTGAATTGTGCCTTGTGCGCCTGTCTTTTCTTCCTTTCATTTCATATAAGCAGACACAGACAGTATATAATACAGGTAGGCACTAGCAGACACAGACAGTATATAATACAGGTAGGTATTAGCAGGTACAAACAGTATATAATACAGGTAGGTATTAGCAGACACAGACAGTATATAATACAGGTAGGCACAAGCAGGTACAGACAGTATATAATACAGGTAGGCACTAGCAGACACAGACAGTAAATAATACAGGTAGGCACTAGCAGACACAGACAGTATATAATACATGTAGGCACAAGCAGGTACAGACAATATATAATACAGGTAGGCACTATCAGACACAGACAATATATAATACAGGTAGGCACTAGCAGACACAGACAGTATATAATACAGGTAGGCACAAGCAGACACAGACAGTATATAATACAGGTAGGTATTAGTAGGTACAAACAGTATATAATACAGGTAGGCACTAGCAGACACAGACAGTATATAATACAGGTAGGCACTAGCAGACACAGACAGTATATAATACAGATAGGCACTAGCAGACACAGACAGTATATAATACAGGTAGGTATTAGCAGACATAGACAGTATATAATACAGGTAGGCACTAGCAGACACAGACAGTATATAATACAGGTAGGCACTAGCAGACACAGACAGTATATAATACAGGTAGGTACTAGCAGACACAGACAGTATATAATACAGGTAGGTATTAGCAGACACAGACAGTATATAATACAGGTAGGCACTAGCAGAAACAGACAACATATAATACAGGTAGGCACTAGCAGACACAGACAGTATATAATACAGGTAGGCACTAGCAGACACAGACAGTATATAATACAGGTACAACTTAACCCGTCCTCTAATGGAGTTAAGATTCTATAGTGAAATTTACCAGTTATTTGGTTCAGAGAGGAATCAGCTAAGAGGAGCATTGGTCAATATTCAATATTAATATATTTTATGCTGTGTCAATGTGTCATTCATTTGCTTGTTTATTTGTTTAAGGCTCTTTTACATTTTAATTAATACAATAATACATTAAAATTAGTGATGTGTTTTATATTCTTCTAAATCCAAAAACACTTCTTTTAGTTACAAATAACTTGTCTTTGTTAGGGTCAGTAATGTACTATTATCTTGTTTAAACTTAAATGACATTCTTGTCCTTAGGTTTCACCATATAATACCATTAACTCATCTTACCTTTAAAGACCCGGGTGACCCATCGAGCCTGGATTTCGGCAGTTGGCATGATTGGACCTAAGGGCTGGATTAGACCAATGACTCCCAGTGTTGGCTTCTCTAGGGTGGGAGGGAAGATGCTTCTGTACAGGTTGGTTTTATTGTTATCAACCTTAATGATGGATTCATCCAGGAATGGGAAAGAGAAGATATATCCAGTCCCAAAGATGACAACATCAATGTTTTCCTCTACTGACCCATCCTCAAATTTCACTGCAGTTTCACTGAACTCTGCCACATCCGGTTTTATCTTCACAAAACCACAGGTAATGCAGCTCGGCAATTCATCGTTGAATAAGGGTTCTTTAAACTGTGTTCTATATAAAAATACAAACAAACCAGGCGTTACACTGAATCAAAGTAATGTAACTTATGTTTTGTTACTTAAGGGCACATTATAGTGAAAAATGTTATTTGAAGGAACATTATGCACCCCGGTGTAAACAACATGTGTTTGCCCTGAAACATGCATGTTTACATATAACTTATGAGAGACATCTACTTTTGAATCAAGGCTGTTGGTAACTTTCAGCTAGATTACGAGTTTTGCATTGTGAGCTGTGCGGTGCTAACAAGCAGTTTTTTCTCACCGCTCACTTACCTGCAGTGCTGGTATTACGGGGTTTTACAAACCAGGCATTAAAAGACAAGAACTGAGCGTAGAGCAAAATGTTGCTCCATATCTCACTTCAATACCAGGGCTGCTTAAGTCAGCGGTGAGCTGGTCGTAAGTGCTCGTGCATGATTTCCCCATAGGAATCAACGGGGAGAGCCGGCTGAAAAAAAGTCTAACACCTGCAATAAAGAAGCGTAAAACTCAGTAACGCAGCCCCATTGATTCCTAAGGGGAAACAAAAGTTATGTTTACACCTAACACTATAACATGAACCCCAAGTCTAAACACCCCTAATCTGCCGCCCCCGACATCGCTGACACCTACATTATACTTATTAACCCCTGATCTGCCACCCCCAGCATCGCCGACACCTGCATTATATTTATTAACCCCTAATCTGCTTCTCCGGACACCGCCGACACCTATATTATACTTATGAACCCCTAATCTGCTGCCCCCAACATTGCTGACACCTACATTATATTTATTAACCCCTAATCTGCCGCCCCCAACGTCGCCGCCACTATACTAAATGTATTAACTCCTAAACCTAAGTCTAACCCTAACCCTAACACCCCCTAACTTAAATATAATTACAATAAATCTAAATAAAAATTAATATTATTACCTAAATTATTCCTATTTAAAACTAAATACTTACCTATAAAATAAACCCTAAGATAGCTACAATATAACTAATAGTTACATTGTATCTAGCTTAGGGTTTATTTTTATTCTACAGGCAAGTTTGTATTTATTTTAACTAGGTAGAATAGTTATTAAATAGTTATTAACTATTTAATAACTACCTAGCTAAAATAAATACAAAAGTACTTGTAAAATAAAAAATAACACCTAACACTACACTATAATTAAGTAAATTAACTAAATTAACAACAATTAAATAAATAAATAAATAAAATAAATTAAACAAATTACAAGATATTTAAACTAATTACACCTAATCTAATAGCCCTATCAAAATAAAAATAGGTTTTCCCAGAAGACCTACTCGGGTTTGGATCATGGGCCACTCATACGTCCACTGGGCAGTGATCCTGGTGCATTCCCTAGCAGACGGGCAGCAGTTAGGTTTCCAGAGATCACAGATGTCCTTATGGTGGTTAGGTCGGAGAGGGCTTCAATGGTGTGAGCTGCCAGGGTTATTGCTGGAGGCGCATCGGAGATATGTCATCTCGTTGAGCTTAGGAGGCAATGATCTGGGGTCTTTGACGCGTTTGAACCTCATTAACATAATGAAAGCCGACATGAGATGGTTGGCTACATTCTTTCCCAGGGGTTAAGGTGGGATGGTCCAATATTATTTCCCGTCTACACTGTCGTAACTTCCCCTCTGCCAGGTCTGCTTACAGGGTCCGCAAGAAGATTAACAGAGAGCTGGGAAAAGCTGTATTGGTCGCGGGTGGGTTCGTTGTCCGCCATGACAATCTGTCTGCTGACAAGCGACATTTGTACTGCCCGAACGGGGTGCATTTGTTGGATGAAGGGCTAGGTTTCTCCCTGGCCAATTTTAAATTGGCGTTGTCAGGTCTATTGTAAGGGTGGCGGTAAGAGTCCCTACTTGCCATATGCAAGGTTTCTCTTGTGGCGGGAGGTGGGGTGGTGGGGGCCCCTCAACTTTTTGGGTGCAGGGTCTGCATGGGGCTGATGGCTGAGCTAATGGGAGGGGCGATGTCCCCAGGTCATGACCTGGGGGTTCTCCTCCCCGCGGGCCTGCTATCCTGAAGGCCCCTAGGGCACCTGTAGCTCTTGCAGGTTGTCTTCTCGCGGGGAGTCAACGGCGCATACCCAGGACCCCCTACTCTTGTCAGTATGGAGTTATAGGTTCTCGTTCAGCCGCCACCGTTTTGAGTTGGACTTTGTGAAGTCTTCAGTATAGATATATTTTATAATATATTGTATTAATAAACGTGGCCATGTTGGTCTTCTTCCCAGCTCTGCGTCTGTCTTGTTATTGGGGTTTTTGAGTGGGTGTTAACTTCTTGGGATGCTATCTAGGGGTTTTAGCCCTTATGTTTATGTTATTTAAAATCTGACATTAGGTTTATCAAATTGAAAGATGTATTATTTCTTATAAGAGAAAGGAGAATAAGGGATGTAGAATGAAAGAGGGGAGAGAGGGAGAAGAAAGAGAACATGTATTTATGTAGATGGTGTGTCAAGCTGAATTCCTCTTTAAAAAATATCCTTTTAATAAGGGTTTAAATCACCACCAACATCATTAATAGATGTTTAGTAAAAAATTATATGTTAGATGGTTAACAGGATTCTGCATATAAAAAATCTGGAAGTTTTTTACTTGTAGAAGAAATAACCAAGGAAAAAGGAAAGCAATAGAAAAAACAGTTATCAATACAATCTGCCTGCTTCTTGTTATTAGATGATATTATGCAATACGTTACTATGGCTAACTGTTGTAATTACATAAAAGATACACGATTGTTACTGTGAATTGTATTATGTTTCTGTGGTAAAAAGTTTAAATTATATTGTTGGGTATTATATCTTGAGTGTACCTTCTAGAGAAGGGAACTGCAAAGAGTAAGGCTCAAGGTAGAAAGATCTAGGTTATAATCCCAACAAAATAATCAAAGAATCTGTGAACATAGTGTTAAAGGGAAGATCATGTTGGATCTATCTAACTATCTATCTATCTATTGGGTTTTTGTAAAGCATGGCAGATCAACCATAAGGGTCTCAAGGTGCTCGGGTTTCTGCAGTTCAGACGAAGAGCAAGATCTTGAGGTCCTTTCTGAACTTAGTTAGGGAGGTGAAGGGCAGGAGTCTCACTTTCTGTGTTCTGCTGGTGAGGAAGGAGGTGATCCATTCCAGGGCTTTGTCACGGATGCCGGTATCATGTAGGCGGGTGCAGAGGGTGTGGTGGGAGACGGTGTTGAATGCTGCTGAGAGGTCCAGGAGGATGAGGGCAGCAGTCTCTCCTCGGTCGAGTAGGGTGCGGATGTTGTCTGTGGTGGCGAGGAGGGAGGTCTCCTGTTGTGTGGTTGACTTCAATGGGGACTATGAGTTAAGCGTTGATTGCGTCCTCGATGACTTTGGCCGGAAAGGGGAGTAGTGAAATGGGACCGAAGTTCTTAGGGTCCTTGGGGTTCTGCCATGGGTTTCTTCAGCAGGGGGTTCACCTCTGCGTGCTTCCAATCTTACGAGAAGGTGTCGGTCTTGATGGAGCAGTTGATGGTTCGGCGGAGTTTGGAGGCAATGGTGTCACACACTTTGTTAAAGATGTGATGTGGGTAAGGGTCCGAGGGTGCTCCAGAGTAGTGATGTCGCGAATAGTTCGCAGGCGAATAGTTCCTGGCGAACATAGCTTGTTTGCATTCGCCGCAGTGAGCGAACATATGCAATGTTTCATCCGCCCCCTATTTGTCATCATTGAGTAAGCTTTGACCCTGTATCTCACAGTCTGCAGACACTCCCTCCCAGACCCTCCCAGCTCCTGGACAGCAGCCATTTTAGATTCATTCTGATCCTGCATTCTTAGTGAGAGGAGGGATAGTGTAGCTGCAACTGATTTTATAGGGAAATTGATAGCTAGGCTAGTGTATTCAGTGTCCACTACAGTTCTGAAGGACTCATCTGATCTCTGCTGTAAGGACAGCACCCCAAAAAGCCCTTTTTAGGGCTAGAACATGTCTTTTTTTTTTTTTTTGCCTGTGCAATTTTGACTGTGAAACATCAGTCTGCTAGTGTAATCTAATTGCAGTTGCCTGCCTGCAGTGCCACCACTCATATCTGTTGTAACAGTAGTGTAAATTAAAAAAAAAAAACTTTTTTGACTGTGAAACAGTTGCCTGCCTGCCAGCGTGTGTGGGGTTGCCAACTAGTGCCACCACTCATATCTTTTGTAACAGTACTGTAAATTTTAAAAAAAAAAACTTTTTTGACCGTGAAACATCAGTCTGCTAGTGTAATCTAATTGCAGTTGCCTGCCTGCCAGCGTGTGTGCCAGGCCCACTTGCCAACTAGTGCCACCACTCATATCTGTTGTAACAGTAGTGTAAATTTTTTTTAAAAAAACTTTTTTGACTGTGAAACATCAGTCTGCTAGTGTAATCTAATTGTAGTTGCCTGCCTGCCAGCGTGTGTGCCAGGCCCACTTGCCAACTAGTGCCACCACTCATATCTGTTGTAACAGTAGTGTAAATTTAAAAAAAAAAAACTTTTTTGACTGTGAAACATCGGTCTGCTAGTGTAATCTAATTGCAGTTGCCTGCCTGCCAGCGTGTGTGCCAGGCCCACTTGCCAACTAGTGCCACCACTCATATCTGTTGTAACAGTAGTGTAAAAATTTTTTAAAAAAAACTTTTTTGACTGTGAAACATCAGTCTGCTAGTGTAATCTAATTGTAGTTGCCTGCCTGCCAGCGTGTGTGCCAGGCCCACTTGCCAACTAGTGCCACCACTCATATCTGTTGTAACAGTAGTGTAAAAAATTTTTTAAAAAAACTTTTTTGACTGTGAAACATCAGTCTGCTAGTGTAATCTAATTGCAGTTGCTTGCCTGCTAGCGTGTGTGCCAGGCCAACATCTATTGATCTATGTAATCTATGTATCTATCTATCTATCTATCAAATCTATCTATCTCGTGGCCGGACTGTTTTGTGACAGCCACTTGTGTTTCGGACAAATGTCCGTCGGCTAAAAGTCCGGCCACGATTGCATGCGCAGTGCCCCGAATTTGAAGTAGGAGGACCGACCAAGCATCTTTTTCCATCTTCCAGTTCCTAAAACCCATGCCATATACACCTTCCCCGATAGGGGGAGTAACAGGTATTAAACTGATCAGAATAGTACTATTTAACACACCACCCATATCTGGTGGCACAGTAGATTGCACGTGCAGTGCCCCAAATTTGAAGTAGGAGGACCGACTAAGTA
This sequence comes from Bombina bombina, assembly GCF_027579735.1. Lineage (NCBI taxonomy): Eukaryota > Metazoa > Chordata > Amphibia > Anura > Bombinatoridae > Bombina > Bombina bombina. The sequence continues at coordinate 10,825,888 of NC_069500.1, forward strand.
TCTTTTTCCATCTCCCGGTTCCTAAAATCCATGCCATATACACGTCTCCTGGTGCTGCAACTGCCTCTGGGAACCTTACCATGGGTCCCAGACCACACGTCTTGCAATTCTCTGTCTGGGAAATTATATATCTATCAAATCTATCTATTTACCTATCAAATCTATCTAACTATCTATCGTATCTATCAAATGTATATTGCATCTATTGATCTATCTAATCTATGTATCTATCTATCAAATCTATCCATCTCGTGGCCGGACTGTTTTGTGACAGCCACTTGTGTTTCGTCCAAATGTCCGTCAGACAAATGTGCCAGGCCCACTTGCCCAGTGCCACCACTCATATCTGGTGTAACAGTAGTGTAAATAATTAAAAAAAAAAATTTTTTGACTGAAACATCAGTCTGCTAGTGTAATCTAATTGCAGTTGCTTGCCTGCTAGCGTGTGTGCCAGGCCAACATCTATTGATCTATGTAATCTTTGTATCTATCTATCAAATCAATCTCGTGGCCGGACTGTTTTGTGACAGCCACTTCTGTTTCGGACAAATGTCCGTCGGCTAAAAGTCCGGCCACGATTGCATGCGCAGTGCCCCCAATTTGAAGTAGGAGGACCGACCAAGCATCTTTTTCCATCTTCCAGTTCCTAAAACCCATGCCATATACACCTCCCCCGACAGGGGGAGTAACAGGTATTAAACTGATCAGAATAGTACTACTTAACACACCACTCATATCTGGTGGCACAGTAGATTGCATGCGCAGTGCCCCAAATTTGAAGTAGGAGGACTGACCAAGCATCTTTTTCCATATCCCGGTTCCTAAAATCCATGGCATATACACGTCCCCTGGCACCGCAACTGCCTCTGGGAACCTTACCATGGGTCCCAGCCCGCACGTCTTGTAATTCTCTGTCTGGGAAATTATCTATCTATCAAATCTATCTATTTATCTATCAAATCTATCTATCTATCGTATCTATCAAATGTATATTGCATCTATTGATCTATCTATCTAATCTATGTATCTATGTATCTATCAAATCTATCTATCTCGTGGTTGTGCAAATGGACTGATTGTGGTTGTTTGCGGTGCGTTAAACGGGAGTTTGGTCTGTCACTGTGAAGCGGGCGTAACCCTTACACTACCTGATCGATACAACATCATACCATACGTTATTCAAAACAATTTAGGAATGTTAGGTGATTTATGCCCTTTATGGATTAAAACCAGACTCTGTATCAACTATGTAATTTTCCGTGGGAGTTTTGCCATGGATCCCCCGCCACAGCCCAGGTGTTAGTCCCATTGAAACAACTTTTCCATCACTATTGTGGCCAGAAAGGGTCCCTGTCGGTTTTAAAATTCGCCTGCCTATTGAAGTCAATGGCGGTTCGCCCGGGTAGCCCGTTCGCGAAAAGTTGCAGAAGTTCGAGTCCGCCGTTCATGAACGGAAAATTTTCAGTTTGCGACATCGCTACTCCAGAGTGGATTGATCTCATGATTCTTAGGGTGTCCTCTGTGGTGAGGGGGCTCCAGATGGTCCATGGTGGTAGGCAGAAGTGTTTATGGGTGCGGTGTTGGTGGGGGTTAGTGGGTCGTCGGTGTTGATTGAGGGTCGTCGGTGTTGGTTGAGGTCTGGGACGCGAGGCTGATGTCGACGATCTTGTGATGGAAGTATGTGGCGAGGTTGTTGCAGAGATCCTGGAAGGGTGGGATGTTGTTGATGTCACTTTTGGGTTTGGAGAATTCTTTGATGCCTGTGAACAGTTCCTTGCTGTTGTGGTTATTGGTGTTTATTCTGTCTCGGATGGCTGTTTTCTTGGTGGTTTTGATGAGGTGGTGGTGGGTGGTGATGGCTTCTTTGTAGGCCGCTTTGTCCTTAGGGGTCTTGCTGGATCTCCAGGTTCTTTCTAGTTGTATGCAGTGGTGTTTGGAGTCCTGGAGGGCTGGGGTGAACCAGCTGGCCTTGTTGGTGGTTTGGCGGTTGGACGGTTTCTTGAGGGGGGCGAGGGTGTTGGCACAGTCGGTTATCCAGTGGTGGAAATTGCGTGTGGAGGAGTTGGTGTCTGTGGAGGTCCCGGGGGGAGGGCACTTGTTCAGGGTGGAGTACAGCTGGTCTTCGGTAATGTTGTTTTATTATAGAGGCGAAAGTGTCTGGTGAGTTTATTGAAGGAGAAGTGTATGCAGTGGTGGTCGGTCCAATCGAGTTTGGTGATGTGGTTGACTGAGACGTGGTTGCAAGTGGAGAATATCGGGTCGAGGGTGTGTCCAGCTACATGGGTTGGGGAGTTGACGAGTTGCTGCAGTCCGATGGTTCCAATATTTTCCAGAAGGTTGGTTGTGTTGTGGTCTTTGGGGTTGTTTAAGTCGAAGATGAGGTCACCGAGGAGGATATAGTCCGTTGAGGCGAGGGCGTGGGGTGCGATGTGGTCAGTTAATGGAGTCCCAGAAGGTGGGACGTTGTTCGGGAGGCCTGTACAGGAGGGTGCCATGGAGGGTGGTGTTGGGGTTAACCTGGATCTTGAAATTTAGGTGATTGGTTGTCGGAGCTGGTTGTTACGTGTAAGGAGTGTTTGTGGACGATGGCGATGCCTCGTCCAGGTCGGTTGTTGTGATCTTGTAGCCGTCAGGGATGGCTATGTCAGGCATTAAGGCGGGGTTCAGAAAGGTCTCAGTGAGGAAGGCAATGTCTGTGGAGGTAGAGTCGAGCAGGTTCCGGATTTCTACGGCATGCTTGTGGATGGAGCGGGTGTTGAGGAGGATGCATTTGAGGTGGTTGTGGATGTTTTTGGATCAAGTATTGCACTTAAGGGCTTAATCTATACAAGGTTTTTTTCCCCGCACATTTCTCCCTTATATTTTTAATTGGGGGATCATATTTATTAAGTAATATGACTTTTAATTTTTTTTGTCTTCTCACATTTTTCCCCACTTTTTTTTTTTAATTGAGTGATGATACTTACAAAGTAGTAGCACTTTTTGTTGTTGTTGTAATATATTTTATTTTATATTTGATTGGATCAACCAAAAGAATGCGAGGTCAATAGTATTTGCTGATCCAATCAGCCAATCGGATTGAACTTCAATCCAATTGGCTGATTATATCAACTAATCAGATTTTTCCTACCTTAATTCCGATTGGCTGATAGAATCCTATCAGCCAATCAGAATTCGAGGGACGCCATCTTGGATGACATCATTTAAAGGAACCGTCATTCGTCCGGAAGAAGAGGATACTCCGCGTCGGATGTCTTGAAGATGGACCCGCTCCGCACCGGATGGATGAAGATAGAAGATGCCGCTTGGATGAAGACTTCTGCTGGATGGAGGACCTCTTCTGCCCTGATCGGATGAAGACTTCTGCCGGTCCAGATGTCCTCTTCTGGCCTGTCGGTACCCGGCTGGGTGAACACGACTCAAGGTAGGGTGATCTTCAATGGGGTAGTGTTAGTTATTTTAAGGGGGGATCAGGTGGGTTGTAATGTTGGGGGGGTCTTGTATTTTCTTTTACAGGTAAAAGAGCTGATTACTTTGGGGCAATGCCTCACAAAAAGCCCTTTTAAGGGCTGGTAAAAGAGCTGATTACTTTTGTAATTTAGTATAGGGTAGGGAATTTTTTTATTTTGGGGGGGCTTTTTTTAATTTATTAGGGGGCTTAGATTAGGTGTAATTATATTAAAATTCTTGTAATATATATATATATATATATATATATATATATATATATATATATATATATATATATTTAATTTAGTGTTTGTTGTTTTTGTAATATAGTTTAGCTTATTTAATTGTATTTTAGTTTAGATCATTGTAGGTAATTTATTTAATTAATTTATTGATAGTGTAGGTGTATTTGTAACTTAGGTTAGGATTTATTTTACAGGTAATTTTGTAATTATTTTAACTAGGTAGCTATTAAATATTTATTAACTATTTAATAGCTATTGTACCTAGTTAAAATAAATACAAAGTTGCCTGTAAAATAAATATAAATCCTAAAATAGCTACAATGTAACTATTAGTTATATTGTAGCTATCTTATGGTTTATTTTAGAGGTAAGTATTTATTTTTAAATAGGATAATTTATTTAATTATAGTAAATTTATTTAGATTTCTTTAAATTATATTTAACTTAGGGGGGTGTTAGGGTTAGACTTAGGTTTAGGGGTTAATAACTTTATAATAGTAGCGGCGATGTTGGGGCGGGAGATAAGGGGTTAATAATTGTAGGTAGGTGGCGGCGACGTTGGTGGGGGCGCAGATTAGGGGTTAATAAAATGTATTATAGTGTTTGCGAGGCGGTTTAGGGGTTAATACATTTATTATAGGGGCGGCGATGTCTGGTCGGCAGATTAGGGGTTAATAAGTGTAGGTAGGTGGCGGAGATGATGGGGCAGATTAGGGGTTAATAAATATAATATTGGTGTCGGCGATGTTAGGGACAGCAGATTAGGGGTTCATAGGTTTAATGTAGGTGGCAGCGATGTCCGGTCGGCAGATTAGGGGTTAAATTATTTTATTATAGTGTTTGCGATGTGGGGGCTCGGTTTAGGGGTTAATAGGTAGTTTATGGGTGTCAGTGTACTTTGTAGCACTGTAGTTAAGAGCTTTATGTTCCGGCGTTAGCCCATAAAACTCTTAACTACTGACTTTTAAATGGGGCAGGAGTCTTGGAGGTAGAGGATGTACCGCTCATTTCTTCCAAGACTCGTAATACCAGCGTTAGGCAAATCCCATTAAAAAGATAGGATACGCAATTGACGTAAGGGGATTTGCGGTAGCCGAAATTCGTGAAAGAAAAGTGAGCAGTGAGCCTCTACCTGCCATACTCGTAATACCAGCTAGCGTTAAAAAGCAGAGTTAGGACCCCTTAACGCTGCTCTTTAAGGCTAACGCAGAACTCGTAATCTAGGCGAATATAAGTTAACAGTTCTTAAAATATTATAAGAAAATTTATACAGAGGAAACCTTAGATATAAAGAAAGAGAAGATTTTTTGGAAGTACATTAATTCATGTAAATTAACAGATGATCAGTTAAAGATCTTAAATAGTCAAATTTTTGAAGAGGTTACTGAGGTTATTAGAAATCTACCTTTGAATAAAGCAGCTGGTTCAGATTTACCACCAAATAAATATTATAAAGCACTAGAACAAATTATTTAGTTCAATTTTAACTAGTTTGTTTAATCCTTATTTAAAAAAAAAAGAAAAGCCATATAAATATTTGTCCGAATCTAAAATATTTTTATTATTAAATCTTTGAAAGGACCCTAAATCTATGTACTAATATCGACAATATCCTTGTTAAATTCAGATGATAAAATAGTAACACACATTTTGGCTAATATAATTCATCCTTTAATTCCATGTTTGATACACAAAGATCAGTCAGGTCTTATTCAAGGGAGAACTGCAATTGTTGATTTAAAGGGACAGTCAAGTACAAAAAAAACTTTAATAATTTAAATACGGAATGTAACTTTCCAATTTACTTTTATCACCCATTTTGCTTTGTTCTCTTGGTATTTTTAGTTGAAAGCTAAACCTAGGAGGTTCATATGCTAATTTTTTAGACTTTGAAGACTGCCTCTAATCTGAATGCATTTTGACCACTAGAGGGCATTAGTTCATGTGTTTCATATAGCAGTTGTTAGGCTTTTTTTTTTTGCCGACTCTCCCCATTGATGTCTATGGGGTAATCGTGCACGAGCACGTCAAAGCAGCGTTTGTATATGGGTGAGGTATGGAGCTCAACACAACCATATCGCCCGCAGAAGCCTGCTTTTTGTAAACCTGTAATAGCAGCGCTATAGGAGGTGAAATAACGCCGCTTTTGTGGCGGTCGTTAAATTCCCTATAGCGCTCAAAAATCGTAATCTAGCTGAGAATTATTTTGGTTAAAATAGTGAGCTTCCCCAAACTTTTGTACTTCTTACAATCAATATCAAAAATTTAGAAAAAATAAAAAAGATATTAAGATGATAGAGTATTAGTAACTTTATTTAAAGAGGCAAAAGAGCTGAGATCAGGTTAAAGTCTTTGTCACGTTGCTCTCTGCTCTGCTGTGGCCATTGCCACGGACACAGGCATTCCTCCTGTTGCTAGGTATATGGCAGTGTAACTGCAGCACAGTGATGACATCATCATCGCCCCCGCTCTGTGTTCCCTATGTAAAGGCCTCAGTCCCTCTTACCTGTGCCCAAGTATAGGTGTTTCTTTTTGTTCTCCTGGGTGCTGTATATCTGTATGCTGAATTGCTGTATTGATTCACTGTTGCTGAACTCTGCCTGTTTGACTACTCTGCTTGCCTTAACCCCTGAATTGCTGGACTGCTTAACTGTTGATGAACTCTGTTTGACTACTCTGCTTGCCTTAACCCCTGAATTGCTGGACTGCTTAACTGTTGATGAACTCTGTCTGTTTGACTACACTGCTTGCCTTAACCCCTGAATTTCTGGATTGCTTTACCATTGATGAACCCTAAAATATTGGATTGCCATTCTGTTGTGAACTCTGCCTCAGAGACTATCCTGTCTGTTTCAGTCATTCAAGTGGTTTACCCTTGAATTGCATAACCACTGATTCCTACCTGCTTCTGCCAAAGACTACCCTGCATAGTGTGAGTACTGTTTACCTCATTTTGTGAACTTTCTCTGCTCTGGGATTTTCCTTATAATTCCAGCTTGACGCTGGCATAAGAAGACTACTGGCCAAGTTTGGTCTGATAGTGGAATATTCCACAGGTATTACAGTCTTTATTGAAATAAATTTGATTTGGGACTAGCAGTACCTAATATATGGCCAGATTATGAGTTTTGCGTTATGAGACCCCTAATCTGCTGCCCCTGACATTGCCAACACCTACGTTACACTTATTAACCCCTAATCTGCCACCCCCTACATCGCCGCCACCTACCCACACTTATTAACCCTAATCTGTAGCCCCCAATGTCGCCGCCACCCACCTACACTTATTAACCCCTAATCTGCCACCCCCTACATCACCGCCACCTACCCACACTTATTAACCCTAATCTGCAGCCCCCAATGTCGCCGCCACCCACCTACACTTATTAACCCCTAATCTTCCACCCCCAATGTTGCTGCCACCCACCTACACTTATTAACCCCTAATCTGCTGCCCCAAATGTCATCGCTACCTACATTACACTTATTAACCCCTAATCTGCCGCCCCCAATGTCGTCACTACCTACCTACACTTATTAACCCCTAACCTGCCGCCCCCAATGTCATCTCTACCTACTTACACTTATTAACCTCTAATCTGCCGCCCCCAACATCGCCGCCACTATACTAAAGTTATTAACCCCTAAACCTAACCCGAAGTCTAACCCTGATTGCATCAGCCAATAGGATTTTTTCAACTTTAATTCCGATTGGCTGATAGAATTCTATCAGCCAATCGGAATTCAAGGGATGCCATCTTGGATGACGTCCCTTAAAGGAACTTTCATTCTTCAATAGCTGTCAAAAGAAGAGGATGCTCCGTGCTGGATGTCTTAAAGATGGAGCCGCTCCACGTCGGAAGGATGAAGATAGAAGATGCCGTCTGCATGAAGACTTCTGCCCGCCTGGAGGACCACTTCTTACCACTTGGATGAAGACTTCTCCCGGCTTCGTTGAGGACTTCTGCCAGCTTGGATGAAGACTTCTCCCGGGTTGATGAAGATGGATGTCTAGTCTTCAAAAACTGTAAATGGATCTTCGGGGGTTAGTGTTAGGTTGTTTTAGGGGTTTATTGGTGGGTTTTATTTTAGCTTAGGGTTTGGGCAATAGAAAAGAGCTAAATGCCCTTTTAAGAGAAATGCCCATCCAAATGCCCTTTTCAGGGCAATGGGGAGCTTAGGTTTTTTAGATAGGATTTTATATGGGGGTTTGGTTGTGTGGGTGGTGGGTTTTACTGTTGGGGAGTTGTTTGAATTTTTTTTTACAGGTAAAAGAGCTGATTTATTTGGGGCAATGCCCTACAAAAGGCCCTTTTAAGGGCTATTGGTAGTTTAGTTTAGGCAGGGTTTTTTATTTGGGAGGGGGGGTATTTTGATAGGGCTATTAGATTAGGTGTAATTAGCTTAAATATTTGATAATTTATTTTTTATTTTGTGTAATTTAGTGTTTATTTTTTTGTAATTTAGTTAATTGTATTTAATTAATGTAATTGATTTAATTGTAGTGTAATGTTAGGTGTTAGTGTAACTCAGGTTAGGTTTTATTTTACAGGTAAATTTGTCTTTATTTTAACTAGGTAGCTAGTAAATAGTTAATAACTATTTAGTAACTAGGGCCCCACTGCTTGCGATTCGTTATCTGAGATGCCAATCATTTTAAGACTATCTTATTGGTTAAGATTTGACATAATTCGGAAAATGAAGATTCAGCTTAAAGATCACATTCTACATACTTTAGATCTGTTTTGATAAGTTATTATGTTGTAATAATGTATTTGTAAGTGACTATAATACCTTGTAATATGCATATTGAGTTAGGCGTAAAATAACGTTCCTACATTGGTTCTAATATATGTCAATCATCTAAATGGCTGATATCATTGGCTATGGTCCGGAACAAGTGATCTGAATCTAATGCAAATTTTATTATGTTTATAGGTATAAAAATAGATATCGATTATACAATTGATTTGTATATTTATGTGTCAATCATTAGTAAATTGAAACATATAGATACATTGTGACTAAAAGGGTAATAGTGTCAATAATATTGTATGGATGATAGTTTGCCTAAGTAAATCAAATATTTTTTTGATGAAAAATAATAAAAGGATTTAACAATATGAAGGATAATATTATTTTTCATAAAATGAATTGATATGATTGATCGATATTAACTTAGCGAAACAGATCTAAAGTATGTAGAATGTGATCTTTAAACTGAATCTTCATGTTTCAAATTATGTCACATCTTAACCAATAAAATCGTCTTAAAATGATTGACATCTCAGATAATGAATCCCAAGCAAAACGGCAAAACGCATCAGTGGTGTTTATGTATGTCTTGTCCTATTTTAAAAGCAGAATGGGGGAGAAATAGTCTATTTAAAGATGGTATGATTTAGAGTGGTATTAATTAGTAATAACTGTTAACTCTATATCAAAATCAAATGGTCTGGTGGAATTAGGATCTGCAATTAGACCAACATTAGTGAAAGTACCATAGTATGTAGAAATAGATGTGTGTAATACAGTGCTTATTTTTTTGTAATTTAGTTAATTGTATTTAATTAATGTAATTGATTTAATTGTAGTGTAATGTTAGGTGTTAGGGTAACTCAGGTTAGGTTTTATTTTATAGGCAAATTTGTATTTATTTTAACTAGGTAGCTAATAAATAGTTAATAACTATTTAGTAACTAGTCTACCTAGTTATAATAAATACAAAGTTGCCTGTGAAATAAAAATAAAACCTAAGCTAGCTACAATGTAACTATTAGTTATATTGTAGCTAGCTTAGGGTTTATTTTACAGGTAAGTATTTAGTTTTAAATAGGAATTATTTAGTTAATGATAGTAATTTTTATTTAGATTTATTTTAATTATATTAAAGTTAGGGGTGTTAGGGTTAGACTTAGGGTTATGTTTAGAGGTTAATAAGTGTATGTAGGTGGTGGCGGTGATGTTGGGGCGGCAGATTAGGGGTTAATAATATTTAACTAGTGTTTGCGATGTGGGAGTGCGGCAGTTTAGGGGTTAATATGTTTATTATAGTGGTGGCGATGCCTGGAGTGGCAGGTTAGGGGTTAATAAAAAAAAATAGTGTTTGGGATGGCGGAGGGCCTCGTTTTAGGGGTTAATATGTAGTTTATGGGTGTTAGTGTACTTTGTAACACTTTAGTTATGAGTTTTATGCTACAGATTTGTAACGTAAAACCCATAACTACTGACTTTAGATGGCGGTACGAATCTTGACGGTATAGGGTGTACTGCTCACTTTGTGGCCTCCCAGGCAAAACCCGTAATACCGGCGCTATGGAAGTCCCATCCTATACCTGCAAGGCTCGTAATAGCAGCGGTAGTGAAAAAGCAACGTTATGAGGCTTTTTCACTCATAATGCAAAACTCGTAATCTAGCCGATAGAATTGTATAACTTAGTGTTTTTAAATAAGTTTGTAATAGATTGGATTCTGGAATTTTATCAATTTTCCTTATCAAGGGCAAATAATAATATGATGGCTCCTTGCTAATTAAAGGCCTTTCCACATATTGAAATTACAAATTTACCAACATGGATAGAGAATATTATTATCTTAAAGGACCCATTAATTGCTTGGCATGGAAGCTGGAAACTTTTGAATGGCAAATTTGTGTTTTCCATATATTTATTAATCCAGGGTAACCTAGATTTTGAAACTGAAATAAAATCAAAAACATTTTAGGAATGGAAGGAAAAGGGCCTACAATATATTTCTCCAACATTGGTGTGTCCGGTCCACGGCGTCATCCTTACTTGTGGGATATTCTCTTCCCCAACAGGAAATGGCAAAGAGTCCCAGCAAAGCTGGTCACATGATCCCTCCTAGGCTCCGCCCACCCCAGTCATTCTCTTTGCCGTTGCACAGGCAACATCTCCACGGAGATGGTTAAGAGTTTTTTGGTGTTTAAATGTAGTTTTATTCTTCTATCAAGTGTTTGTTATTTTAAAATAGTGCTGGTATGTACTATTTACTCTGAAACAGAAAAGGATGAAGATTTCTGTTTGTAAGAGGAAGATGATTTTAGCAGACAGTAACTGAAATCAATTGCTGTTTCCACACAGGACTGTTGAGATGAAGTAACTTCAGTTGGGGGAAACAGTTAGCAGTCTTTTCTGCTTAAGGTATGACTAGCCATATTTCTAACAAGACCATGTAATGCTGGAAGGCTGTCATTTCCCCTCATGGGGACCAGTAAGCCATTTTCTTAGTTAAACATAAAAGAATAAAGGGCTTCAAAAAGGGCTTAAAAACTGGTAGACATTTTTCTGGGCTAAAACAATTGCTTTACTAGGCATATTATGCAGATTCTAACTAATTATTGGTATTATAATCTTGGGGAACGTTTAGAAAAACGGCAGGCACTGTGTTGGACACCTTTTTCAGATGGGGGCCTTTCTAGTTATAGACAGAGCCTCATTCTGGGACTGTATAGGGGTTAAATGTAAAAACGGCTCCGGTTCCGTTAATTTAAGGGTTAAAGCTCTGAAATTTGGTGTGCAATACTTTTAATGCTTTAAGACACTGTGGTGAAATTTTGGTGAATTTTGAACAATTCCTTCATACTTTTTCACATATTCAGTAATAAAGTGTTTTCAGTTTGAAATTTAAAGTGACAGTAACGGTTTTATTTTAAAACGTTTTTTGTGCTTTGTTGACAAGTTTAAGCCTGTTTAACATGTCTGTACCATCAGATAAGCTATGTTCTATATGTATGAAAGCCAATGTGTCTCCCCATTTAAATTTATGTGATAATTGTGCCATAGTGTCCAAACAAAGTAAGGACAGTAATGCAACAGATAATGATATTGCCCAAGATGATTCCTCAAATGAGGGGAGTAAACATGATACTACATCATCCCCTACTGTGTCTACACCAGTTATGCCCACACAGGAGGCCCCTAGTACATCTAGTGCGCCAATACTTATTACCATGCAACAATTAACGGCTGTAATGGATAACTCCATAGCAAATCTTTTATCCAAAATGCCTACTTATCAGAGAAAGCGCGATTGCTCTGTTTTAAACACTGAAGAGCAAGAGGACGCTGATGATAACTGTTCTGACATACCCTCACACCAATCTCAAGGGGCCACGAGGGAGGTTTTGTCTGATGGAGAAATTTCAGATTCAGGAAAAATTTCTCATCAAGCTGAACCTGATGTTGTGACATTTAAATTTAAATTAGAACATCTCCGCGCACTGCTTAAGGAGGTGTTATCTACTCTGGATGATTGTGACAATTTAGTCATTCCAGAGAAATTATGTAAGATGGACAAGTTCCTAGAGGTTCCGGTTCCCCCCAACGCTTTTCCTATACCCAAGCGGGTGGCGGACATAGTAAATAAAGAGTGGGAAAGGCCCGGCATACCTTTTGTTCCCCCCCCCCTATATTTAAGAAATTATTTCCTATAGTCGACCCCAGAAAGGACTTATGGCAGACAGTCCCCAAGGTCGAGGGGGCGGTTTCTACTCTAAACAAACGCACTACTATTCCTATCGAAGATAGTTGTGCTTTCAAAGATCCTATGGATAAGAAATTAGAGGGTTTGCTTAAAAAGATTTTTGTACAGCAAGGTTACCTTCTACAACCAATTTCATGCATTGTTCCTGTCACTACGGCAGCGTGTTTCTGGTTCGAGGAACTATAAAAATCGCTCAGTAAAGAATCTTCGTATGAGGAGGTTATGGACAGAGTTCAAGCACTTAAATTGGCTAACTCTTTTGTTTTAGATGCCGCTTTGCAATTAGCTAGATTTGCGGCGAAAAATTCAGGGTTTGCCGTCGTGGCGCGCAGAGTGCTTTGGCTAAAGTCTTGGTCAGCGGATGTGTCTTCCAAGACAAAATTGCTTAACATTCCTTTCAAAGGTAAAACATTATTTGGACCTGATTTGAAAGAGATTATTTCAGACATCACTGGGGGAAAGGGCCACGCCCTCCCACAGGATAGGTCTTTTAAGGCTAATAATAAGCCTAATTTTCGTCCCTTTCGCAGAAACGGACCAGTCTCTAATTCTGTATCCTCTAAGCAAGAGGGTAATACTTCACAACCCAAACCAGCCTGGAAACCAATGCAAGGCTGGAACAAGGGTAAGCAGGCCAAGAAGCCTACCACTGCTACCAAAACAGCATGAAGGGATAGCCCCCGATCCGGGACCGGATCTAGTGGGGGGCAGACTTTCTCTCTTTGCTCAGGCTTGGGCAAGAGATGTTCAGGATCCTTGGGCACTAGAAATAGTTTCTCAAGGTTATCTCCTGGAATTCAAGGAACTACCCCCAAGGGGAAGGTTCCACAGGTCTCAATTATCTTCAAACCAAATAAAGAGACAGGCATTCTTACATTGTGTAGAAGACCTGTTAAAGATGGGAGTGATACATCCAGTTCCAATAAGAGAACAAGGAATGGGATTTTATTCCAATCTGTTCATAGTTCCCAAAAAAGAGGGAACATTCAGACCAATTTTGGATCTAAAGATCCTAAACAAATTTCTCAGGGTACCATCGTTCAAAATGGAAACTATTCGAACGATCCTACCTACTATCCAGGAAAATCAATTTATGACTACCGTGGATTTAAAGGATGCGTACCTACATATTCCTATCCACAAGGAACATCATCAGTTCCTAAGGTTCGCTTTTCTGGACAAGCATTACCAGTTTGTGGCACTTCCATTTGGATTAGCCACTGCTCCAAGGATTTTCACAAAGGTACTAGGGTCCCTTCTAGCGGTTCTAAGACCAAGGGGCATTGCAGTAGTACCTTACTTGGACGACATCCTGATTCAAGCGTCGTCCCTGTCAAAAGCAAAGGCTCATACGGACATCGTCCTAGCCTTTCTCAGATCTCACGGATGGAAGGTGAACAAAGAAAAAAGTTCTCTGTCCCCGTCAACAAGAGTTCCCTTCTTGGGAACAATAATAGATTCCTTAGAAATGAGGATTTTTCTGACAGAGGTCAGAAAATCAAAACTTCTAAGCTCTTGTCAAGTACTTCATTCTGTTCCTCGTCCTTCCATAGCGCAGTGCATGGAAGTAATAGGATTGATGGTTGCAACAATGGACATAGTTCCTTTTGCACGAATTCATCTAAGACCATTACAACTGTGCATGCTCAGACAGTGGAATGGGGATTATACAGACTTGTCTCCGACGATTCAAGTAGATCAAAAGACCAGAGATTCACTCCGTTGGTGGCTGACCCTGGACAATCTGTCACAGGGAATGAGCTTCCGCAGACCAGAGTGGGTCATTGTCACGACCGACGCCAGCCTAGTGGGCTGGGGCGCGGTCTGGGAATCCCTGAAAGCTCAGGGTCTATGGTCTCGGGAAGAGTCTCTTCTCCTGATAAACATTCTGGAACTGAGAGCGATATTCAATGCTCTCAGAGCTTGGCCTCAACTAGCAAAGGCCAAATTCATAAGGTTTCAGTCAGACAACATGACGACCGTTGAATATATCAATCATCAGGGGGGAACAAGGACTTCCCTGGCGATGAAAGAAGTGACCAAGATAATTCAATGGGCGGAGGATCACTCCTGCCACTTGTCTGCGATCCACATCCCAGGAGTGGAAAATTGGGAAACGGATTTTCTGAGTCGTCAGACATTCCATCCGGGGGAGTGGGAACTCCATCCGGAAATCTTTGCCCAAATAACTCAATTATGGGGCATTCCAGACATCGATCTGATGGCGTCTCGTCAGAACTTCAAGGTTCATTGCTACGGGTCCAGATCCAGGGATCCCAAGGCGACCCTAGTAGATGCACTAGTAGCACCTTGGACCTTCAACCTAGCTTATGTATTCCCACCGTTTCCTCTCATCCCCAGGCTGGTAGCCAGGATCAATCAGGAGAGGGCCTCGGTGATCTTGATAGCTCCTGCGTGGCCACGCAGGACTTGGTATGCAGACCTGGTGAATATGTCATCGGCTCCACCATGGAAGCTACCTTTGAGACAGGACCTTCTTGTTCAGGGTCCATTCGAACATCCGAATCTGGTTTCCCTCCAACTGACGGCTTGGAGATTGAACGCTTGATTTTATCAAAGCGTGGGTTTTCAGATTCTGTAATAGATACTCTGATTCAGGCTAGAAAGCCTGTAACTAGAAAAAATTACCATAAAATATGGAAAAAATATATCTGTTGGTGTGAATCTAAAGGATTCCCATGGAACAAGATAAAAATTCCTAAGATTCTATCCTTTCTACAAGAAGGTTTGGAGAAAGGATTATCTGCAAGTTCTCTGAAGGGACAGATCTCTGCTTTATCTTTTTTACTTCACAAAAGACTGGCAGCTGTGCCAGATGTTCAAGCATTTGTTTAGGCTCTGGTTAGGATCAAGCCTGTTTACAGACCTTTGACTCCTCCCTGGAGTCTAAATCTAGTTCTTTCAGTTCTTCAAGGGGTTCCGTTTGAACCCTTATATTCCGTAGATATTAAGTTATTATCTTGGAAAGTTTTGTTTTTGGTTGCAATTTCTTCTGCTAGAAGAGTTTCAGAGTTATCTGCTCTGCAGTGTTCTCCGCCCTATCTGGTGTTCCATGCAGATAAGGTGGTTTTGCGTACTAAGCCTGGTTTTCTTCCGAAAGTTGTTTCCAACAAAAATATTAACCAGGAGATAGTTGTACCTTCTTTGTGTCCGAATCCAGTTTCAAAGAAGGAACGTTTGTTACACAATTTGGACGTAGTCCGTGCTCTAAAATTCTATTTAGAGGCTACTAAAGATTTCAGACAAACATCTTCCTTGTTTGTTGTTTATTCTGGTAAAAGGAGAGGTCAAAAAGCGACTTCTACCTCTCTTTCCTTTTGGCTTAAAAGCATTATCCGATTGGCTTATGAGACTGCCGGACGGCAGCCTCCTGAAAGAATCACAGCTCACTCCACTAGGGCTGAGGCTTCTGTTGACCAGATATGTAAGGCAGCGACTTGGTCTTCACTGCACACTTTTGCCAAATTTTACAAATTTGATACTTTTGCTTCTTCGGAGGCTATTTTTGGGAGAAAGGTTTTGCAAGCCGTGGTGCCTTCCATTTAGGTGACCTGATTTGCTCCCTCCCTTCATCCGTGTCCTAAAGCTTTGGTATTGGTTCCCACAAGTAAGGATGACGCCGTGGACCGGACACACCAATGTTGGAGAAAACAGAATTTATGCTTACCTGATAAATTACTTTCTCCAACGGTGTGTCCGGTCCACGGCCCGCCCTGGTTTTTTAATCAGGTCTGATGAATTATTTTCTCTAACTACAGTCACCACGGTATCATATGGTTTCTCCTATATATATTTCCTCCTGTCCGTCGGTCGAATGACTGGAGTGGGCGGAGCCTAGGAGGGATCATGTGACCAGCTTTGCTGGGACTCTTTGCCATTTCCTGTTGGGGAAGAGAATATCCCACAAGTAAGGATGACGCCGTGGACCGGACACACCGTTGGAGAAAGTAATTTATCAGGTAAGCATAAATTCTGTTATTTCAGATAACCGAAAATGACGGTAGACTAGTAAACTCATCTGAAAGATGTAAACAAGTAAATACTCTAACAAATAACGAACTCCTGGCCTTTTGCACATAAGACATTATTGCAACTATATGGCTCAATAGACCAATGGCAACCGATAGAGCAAATTTTACATAGATTAGACAATTCTCTACTTAAATTCAGAAAGTAATAGAACTATAAAATTAAAGGGGCATGATACCCAAATGTTGAAGCACATGAAAGTGTTGCCGCATAGCTGTAAAAGGTTACTAGAGAATATCACCTGAACATCTCTATGTAAAAAAGGAAGATATTTTACCTCAACATGTCCTAAGTATGCAAACCCCATTGTAAAGGACTTCAAGCAGCAAATCAGTATGCATGTCTCAGGACTTCCAAGGGAGCGTGCCTCATGCACACTCATGTTATTTCCCTATTTAGTGTGAGAAAGTTTACTATGAAATCTCATGAGAGTTAAGTCAAATCTCATGAGATCACAGTAAAATAGTTCATGACCTCAGCACTGCTGATGCTGATTGGCTGCAGATCATTTATTCCTTTATTATTATTTTTTTGCCTGCAGCTGGGCAGTACCTGGCAGATAACTGATTACACAGCACTTACTCTGGTGAGCTGAGGAAATTGTGAGATAAAATATCTTCCTTTTTTACATATAGATGTTCAGGTGATATTTTCCTATAAGCTTTTTACAGTTATGCTGCATCACTTTTACATGTTTTATCATATGAGTATTATGTCCCTTTAAGTAAAATTAAGTGGAATATGTCAAAGTTTAAATGTGATACTAAACTGATAAAAGAATCGGTTAGAAATGTAGAAAGGTCGTCATCATCGGCCATATAAAGAGAGCAACAATTTAAAATAATACATCAAATATATTTAACACCATCAATTATGTCAAGGTGGAGTAAATATTCCAAGGAAATTAGATGTAGAAAATGTTTATTAATAAAAGCTAAAATGATTGTTCTGGAATTGTCCTTTTATACAAAGGTTCTGGAATAAAGTAGGATTTTGGTGCAGTAAAATAGCTGGAATGACGGTTACATTTAATAGTAAAAAGATTATTTTTTTATTAATTATCATCTAGAGGAAGGAACTGACTGCTGGTTTTTAAATATGTTAATTCTTATAAATAGAAAACTGATTTTGAAAGAATGGAAATCTGAAAAAGATTAAATTAAAATATTGAATTAATAATCTTGATAATGCAGTAACCACAGGTGCATGCACAATTTATTACAGGGAAATATATAAAGATGTGGAGCGTTTATAAACTCATTAGAAAGTGATATAAAAACAAATGGTAAAACCTTTTATGCAAACAGACTTTTTTATATAAAAAAAAGAGAAAGCAAAAGGATGGGGGGCACATATAGGGAGAGGGGGGGAAGGAGAGAGGGGGAGGGGAATTTGTCTACTTTTTTGTGTGTGTTTAAAATATAGCACAAATAACATTTTTATATTTAAGGTTGTAAATATCTTGTTATATTCCAGAGTGGCTGGGAAGTGTAATTTGGCAAATACATTATTTAAAATGTAATAAAAGAAAGATTGATGAGGAAGTAGAGTGAGAAAGAGGAAGCGAGATTAAAAAGTATATGGTTCTAATATAGTGTAGCCATAGGGTGAGAAAGGAGAAGGGAAAGAAACAAAACGGGAGGCATTGATTACATTTTATTTATGTTAAAAAACTGTTTTTATATCTGAGCGTTGTTTGAGAATCGCTGTCTATTAGAAACAGATAATTACATAGGGTTATGTTATGTTTACTTGTACTTGCAGGTTACAATATGTAATGGATTTCAATAGAAAATTGGGAAAACAAAACAATGGCACTACTTGTGTTGGATTATTTACACAACTTCCATATAGTTTAAGTTTAATCAAGTAAGTATCACTCAGAGAATTTAAATTTAACTTTCATTAGAGATATTCAAAAATAAAATGATATTAAAAGCACATAAATAGGTGAAATGAAGAGGCGATTGATCAAACGGTATATTAAGGTATATAGAGGTATGACATATCTATTTCCACATACTATGGTACTTTCACTAGTGTGGATCGAATTGCAAATCCTAATTCCACCAGACCATTGGGTTTTTATATAGAGCTAGCAGTTATTACTAATTAATACCGCTCTAAATCTTACCCTCTTTAAATAGACTATTTCTCCCCCATTCTGCTTTTAAAATAGGACAAGAAATACATAAACACCACTGATGCGTTTTGCCGTCAAGGCTTTTTCAAAGGGCGCTGAGCTGAATATCTCGCAATCTTTTATAGGGCCCCACTGCTTGTGATTCCTTATCTGAGATCAAGATGTCAATCATTTTAAGACTATCTTATTGGTTAAGATTTGACATAATTCGGAAAATGAAGATTCAGCTTAAAGATCACATTCTACATACTTTAGATCTGTTTTGATAAGTTAGTATGTTGTAATAATGTATTTGTAAGTGACTATAATACCTTGTAATATGCATATTGAGTTAGGCGTAATATACCGTTCCTAGATTGGTTCTAATATGTTTCAATCATCTAAATGGCTGATATCATTGGCTATGGTCCGGAACAAGTGATCTGAATCTAATGCAAATTTTATTATGTTTATAGGTATAAAAATAGATATCGATTATACAATAGATTGGTCTATTTACGTGTCAATCATTAGTAAATTGAAACATATAGATACATTGTGACTAAAAGGGTAATAGTGTCAATAATATTGTATGGACGATAGTGTGCCTAAGTAAATCAAATATTTTTTGATGACAAATAATAAAAGGATTTTACAATATGAAGGATAATATTATTTTTCATAAAAAAATCTTACACTATTACTCTTTTAGTCACAATATATCTATATGTTAAATTTACTAATGATTGATATTAACTTAGCGAAACAGATCTAAAGTATGTAGAATGTGATCTTTAAACTGAATCTTCATTTTACAAATTATGTCACATCTTAACCAATAAAATCGTCTTAAAATGATTGACATCTCAGATAATGAATCGCAAGCAGCGGAACCCTATAAAAGATTGCAAAATATTCAGCTCAGCGCCCTTTGAAAAAGCCTTGATGGCAAAACTCATCAGTGGTGTTTATGTTTGTATTGTCCTATTTTAAAAGCAGAATGGGGGAGAAATAGTCTATTTAAAGATGGTAAGATTTAGAGTGGTATTAATTAGTAATATCTGTTAACTCTATATCAAAACCCAATGGTCTGGTGGAATTAGGATCTGCAATTAGACCAACATTAGTGAAAGTACCATGGAATGTAGAAATATATATGCCAACCCTCTTTATACCAGGCTCACCATTTGATTAATCACCTATTCATTTCACCCATTTATGTGGTTTTAATATAATTTTATTTTTGAATATCTCTATTAAAAGTTAAGTTTTATTCCTCTGAGCAATACTTACTTGATTATCAAGTCTATGAGTGCAATATGTGTATGTATTTCAATAGAGTCAATATAACAGAAAGTGAGATATTTACTTATTTGTACAATTAACATTAAGCATTTTATGATTTTTTGCTGTCTGGGAAATTATGTCTATTGGAGGTGGTTATATGTACGTTATGTTTATTTGTTATCATAATATACAAAATGTGTTATATGTTTTATGCCTCAAAAGAAAATAAATATGAGGCTGTAATGTTTAGTGGAGCTGCAACAGTTAACCATCCCCAGCATAATTTGGACACTAAAATTTTAAAATAGGATAGATAATTAGACTCTTGGGGGCTGATTTACTAAGCAGCGTATTCTGCTCATTCCGTGCGAGCCTTCCTGCTCACCAGAATCAGGAAATAAGAAGCAGCGGTCCTAAGACCGCTGCTCTTTAACCAGTTCCGTCACACTGCAAAAATCCCTATCAGATACGATCAGGATGATTAACACCTCCTGCTAGCGGCGCAAATTTGAAGGGAGGTGCATTGCACAAGCATTTCACAAGAAATGGTTGTGCAATAATAAATGCCAACTGCGTATGCTGTCAGCATTTATCGATATTGGGCAGACAAGATTCGCTACAGTGGATCATGTCCATCCAACAGTTAATAAATCGTCCCCTTGGTCTTTAATAGACACAGGTGAAATATGTTAAGAAGCAAGCTCTTTATGCAAAGTCTATTTAATAAACGTTATTCAGATCCACATAACATTTATGGAATAACATTTATGTTGATCCAGCATTGAAAACAACATCAAATAAGCAAAGCCAAAATATTACCCATTTAATGCTTTACATATACAGTGCTGCTGGTTTCATCTTTTTTTAAATGTGCCTTGTTGCTTACAGTTTCTCTCCTGCAATATGTACCTGTCACGTGGCTGAAGACCATAATTTGAATGGTCAAACCATTGGTTCATTCTCTTCTCTGTCATCCAAATGACAATTGACGTTGGCAAATTGTTCCTCAGTAAATTCTGTAACCGTGTATCAAAACAAATGTCCCATGGATATCCGTTATCAAATACACGACTCATTACCCATGCTCCTCTTCTTGTGCTTAGAAAGACCTGTATAAACAATAACATATTTTTTTATTTATAAAAGTGTTAGCACAGTTTTCCTAATACTTTAAGAAGCCACATTTATCCCTAGAGCTGTTTCTTCAGAATATCAAACAAGGATCTTTTGCGAGGATTAGATTGCAGGGTGTGCACAATTATTACACTTATTAGAAATCTACTGAGAACTTATTTGCTTATGCAAAACAGAAAGAAAAGCATTTTGCCAGGAATGAACAGCAGCTCAATAGCTTGTTCTATGGCCTGGTTGCCACCTGGGAGTAGCTTCTTTCTGCCTTATTGCTTTTCACAGAGGAAAACTTTCCAGTAGTATATCAGTCTGATGCTGCCGACATGGTCAGTCCAGCCCCAAAATACCAGGCAATTCTCCTCTGAACAAGGAAAATGGCACATGCTGAGCAAAAAAGAGGCTGCTTCTTGGGTGGTAACTAGCCATAGAACAAGCTATTATGCTATTGTTCATTCCCAGGTTGAGCGCTTCTCTCTTTTTATTTATGCAACTTACACAACATGTTGGCCACCCTGTGTGACACAACAGAAAGCTGGTACACAGGAGTAAGACCATGCATATTTGGAGGGTGCACAAGCTTCAAAGCAAAAGAAGCAGGCTGAGGGGGGTGACAATATCTGGAGAAACCTAGTTCCATCTGTGGTGCAAAAAGTGGTTCTACTTAAGGCCTCACTTAAGGCCTGATGACAAAAGATTCTACAAGGGGCGTTCCCTGAATTTTTTTATGGGAAGGAGAGACAAGTCCAGTAGCACTGCAAGATATGAGAGTTCTATTGTATTTACACTTTCTGCTTTGCATTTTATGACTTTACACTTTTGATTTTGTCCTTTAAGCTTTATTATATTTAAACTTTGCACTTTCTATTTTTTATTTTAATGCATATCAATTTTATATACAGTAATGCATTTAGGATTTTACAAATATTACAAATTCTGAATAGTTTCTGTGTATTTTTTTTTTAGGGTTACACTTTGTATATTTAGGTGTATATTTTAAAAATTACATTGCACTTTGTATTTATTCTATTTAAAATAAAATTGTCAGCTGTCCTAGAGAGCATCATTACTGTCTATGCACCTGATGATCAAAGATTCTATATTCTGGAGATAAATTACAGTGCAGACTTCACAGAGTCTGAACTCACTAAATTCTATAAGAAAAAAAAACAAAGTCCCAGAGAGATGAGATGCCTTCAATAGAAATTAATGAGGATTACAAATAATGAATGAGGGATAGAGGATTTCCCAGTGGAGAGCGAAGTTATCAGGAAAACACTTGGGACTGATATAGTCTCAATTCGAATCAAATACAAATTGTACAAATATTTTTTCACTACATTGTAACTTGTATTTTAGTATATACTAGTTTTCTGTCAGTTAAATAAGTATATTGTGAATTTTGAGCAAACTTCACCTGCATACAGCTGGCAATAAAAATCAGCAAGACAGCTTGTATAAAATGCTTACAGCATTTCATGAGACCTGTGAGAAAGCATCAAACATACCCTGGAACGCCCCTGCCCCCTTACAATAGAGCAAATACAAAGTACAATGTAATTTGTAAAAGATACACAAAAATATACAAAGTATGATCCTAATTTGTTACATAGAATCTTTAAAAGAATAATCAGAATTTGTAAAATCGCTATTGTATACAGAATTTAAATGCATGAAAATACAAAATACAAAGTACATAGCTTAAATGTAATAAAACTTAAAGGACTCAATCTGAAGTGTAAAGTAATATAAAATAGAAAGTACAAAGTATAAATATAACAAAACCGTCATGTCCTGCAGTGCTATATCGCACTGGCCGTCTCCTTCACATACAGAAATACTATGCCTGCCTAGACTCTTGTGAGAGATCTCACAGAGTTGGAGGATCATTTTAGATCATTTCATCTGAGTAGAGAGCTTTATGGGAGGCATCCCAGGTTCCACATTTTAATTATATCATTCCGGGAGTTCAGCTCCTGTTAAGTCTGCACTATAATTTATCTCCAAGGAGGATAATCTTTTATCATCAGATCCTAACAGTTTAAATGGACAGTCCAAAATAAACTTTCATGATTCAGATAGAGGACCCTATTTATCAAGGTCTGGAGGACCTGATCCGACAGTGCGGATCAGTTCCACCAGACCTCGCTGAATACGGCGAGTAATATGCTCGCCGTATTCAGCATTGCACCAGCAGCTCACAAGAGCTGCTGGTGCAACGCCGCCCCCTGCAGACTCGTGGCCAATGTGCCGCCAGCAGGGGGTGTCAATCAACCTGATCGTACTTGATCGGGTTGATTTCCGGCTATGTCTGTCCACCTGCTCAGAGCAGGCGGACAGGGTTATGGAGCAGCGGTCGGAGCTTGATACATATGCCCCAGAGAATGTAGTTTTAAACAATTTTCCAATTTACTTTTATCATCAAGTTTGCGTTGTTCTCTTGGTATTCTTAGTTGAAAGCTAAACCTAGGAGCTTCATATGCTAATTTCTAAGCCCTTGAAGGCTCTCTCAGGGCATTTTGACAAATTTTCATCACTAGAGGGTGTTAGTTCATGTGTGTCATATAGATAACACTGTGCTCACACACGTGGAGTTCATGTGAGCCAGCTCTGATTGGCTAAAATGGATGTCTGTCAAAATAACTGAAATAGGGGGCAGTTGGCAGAGGCTTAGATACAAGATAATCACAGAGGTAAAAAGTGTATTTCTATAACTGTGTTTATGCAAAACTGGGAATGGGTAATAAATGGATTATATATCTTTTTAGACAACAACAATTCTGGTGTAGACTGTCCCTTTAATTTTAGGAAATTCTGCTTAAAGGGACATGAAACCAAATGTATCCTTTTATGATTCAGACAGAGCATACTGTTTTAAACAACTTTCCAATTTACTTCTATTAACAAATTTGCTTTATTTTTTTGGTATCCTTTGTTTAATGAACAGCAATGCACTACTGGGAGCTAGCTGAACATATCAGATGAGCTGGTGACAAAAGCCACAAATCAGCAGTTCCCAGTAATACATTTGCTGCTTCTGAGCCTACCTAGGTATGATTTTCAATAAAGAATATGTAGAGAAGAAATCAAATTAGGCAAAAAGTAAATTGGAAAGTTGGTTAAAATGGTAAGCTCTGTTCTCCTGGTTTCCATTGCTGAGCAGTAAACCTAGGTAGGCTCATAGGAGCTCTGGAGTGTGCATGTGACTATGCAAGAATGTTTGAAGCAATGTAATATATTGTTCCCCTTGCTACACAACCAGGGATCATTGATTTGATATTAACTACAGTTGTATTATTATTATTATCATCATCAGGTATTTGTAGAGCACCAACAGATTCCCCAGCGCTAAATCACAATGATTCAACCCCTATGGCAAATCAGCTTTATTGTCACAATTTACAGACCTTCAGCTGTTTGCAATGAACAAATCAAACAAAAGCAATTGAAATAGCTCAACACAACTAATGCTTCAAGTGGTTTCCCCAAATTCAACTGAAAATGCAACTTTTAATGAATTCTGCAGTCTCAAAATTATTCACCCCCTGAATAGACTCCCCCACAACTGCACAAATATGCAAAACAGGCGTTGTCTCAAGCACACCTGATGCACCTAATCAAGGGCTTCATTAGTCGCACCAGGTGTGCGTGAGCTAGAACACGTGAAATAACTCAACTGGCTAGGGGTTTGTTCAATGTCACATTTGCATGTTAGAAATATGGTTAAGTCAAAAGAATGGTAAAAAAAATTGAGAGGAGATCATTGTTGTTCACAAACAAGGAGCAGGATTAGTGGTGTCGCGAATAGTTCGCCGGCGAATAGTTCCCGGCAAACATAGCATGTTCGCGTTTGCCTCGGCGGGCGAACATATGCGATGTTCGATCCGCCCCCTATTCGTCATCACTGAGTAAACTTTGACCCTGAGAAGAAATCACTTAGCGCCTACTACTAGTTGGACCCTTAGCTCTGATGGGTGACCCCTAGTGGTCAGAAACGTTTAAGAAAAATCAGAAAATATCAAAGCGCCAGCGGACCGGCAGGATTCAAAATGTGAAACCAATTTCTTCACAATTGGGTTAGAACAAAGTGGTTTATTCAAAATAATATAATATTAAAAATATTAAAACGTAGATTCTTGACAATACTTTGACAGTCTTAAAAAGGTTTAAAACAATTGGTGTCCAAATTTGGTATATATATATAGTGGATTTAACTAACATGGATCCACATATTGCATTTAACAATATAAGGTGACTTCGAAATAAACAGTAAAACAAATGGTCCTATAGCAGTGTTATCTGTAGTAATTATGGATAACTCAAGTCTGGTGACTTGGAAACTTCCAAAAATAAAAATAAAAACGATCCTATAACAGTGTTACCTACTATGGTTATCAGACCAAAAATAAAATAAAATAAAAACGATCCTATAACAGTGCTACCTCCTATGGTTATCAGACCGGATCTCAGATTATGCAATAAAGCATATGATTCTATAACAATGTTACCTGCTAGAATATTTGCACAGTATAAAACAGACCGGTTATAGATATCTCTAATGCGGTTATGTTTGATAATAGCTTTTACACATGAATATGGCCAGAGTAGTTTTATCTCTCTGTGGATATTTTTCAGATAAGTTCCTTATGCTTTAAGTGGAAAGAATAGAACCGATCAGCTGTACCTCTCAAGGATCAGTGACCGTTCTCCGCTAGCGGAAAGAAAAGAGGATGTGTGCTCAATATACGCTAATTGTGTGACAGGTTATTCGTGAAAAAATCAAATTAAACAAAATATAAAATTCGGTTGGTGCCAAAAACAAAATATACAATCCAAAATATAAAATTCGGTTGGTGCTATTTACCAGGTCCCAAGTGCAGAAATGCAAAAAAGTATATAGTTTTCAGTTGTTAATACTAATAAACACTGTGTATCGGTATTTAAAAACAGAAATCCAAAATATGGCAATGAAAAAGGTGTTTCAAAAATTGTGTTAAAAATCAAAGCTCAATCCACGGATGTCTCCCAAATAATAAAATGTGCTCCAATAAATCCCTCAAATATCACTAGTGACCAAAATGATTGCAACCGCCAAAATAATATCAAATAAAAAATGTAACTAAAATGTTTTCGTTAATAGTCAAAGTTAAAGTGTTCCAAGTTAAGGTAATTCCTCTTTCTGTAGTTTATCAGTCTATGTGAGGTATAATTGCCTGTAGCGGGGGTTGGGCTTCAGCGTCAATAGACAATTTGCAGCTCCAGCGTCACCCAGGTTTTTATTCCTTCTGCCAAAAGAAACAATAATAGTGCAGATGGTTTTTCAAACAGATATATAAATTGGAATGCTACTCACCAGTCGACGCGTTTCGGTCAAACATAGACCTTTTTCAAGACTGGTTTAATGTAAATCTCAGGGTCTTTAAATACCCCTTACTAATAATGCCCGTATACTGATCCCGGAATAGATTTCTTAGTACTTCCGGTTCTTAGGGCTTATAATACTTATTACATTTATACGATCATATCTGCTTGATATTATATCTGATTTTACCACACTTTGTCTTACTTTTTAATACTATGTAAACTTGAGTGGTTCATATTACTTTTAATGTGCTAGTCCGATATTCTCCTGATCTCTGATCTCATTGGTTCACGCTTAGGTCCTTTCTGATTGGTTCGAACAATGGAGGTGTGTACGGTGTGTTAAACCTTATTGGCTCATGATTCAGTGTGTGTGAAGGAAAATATTTAAAGTTACAGCCCACTTCCTTTGCTATTATTGGCTGTTTTACTAAAATGATGTATTCACTCTTGAAGTACTATATGTTTGTATTTCCCAATCGGATTCGTATTATAGAGGAAAGAGACAAATGATTTGCGGCTTTCAAATTAGCCTGATTATGTGTTACTTCAATTAGTCACGCTTCGGATACAGTTGTTATATGCTGTTTTAAATACTATATTCTTTTCCTCCAATCTACTGTGTACTATAAAAAGGAGAACATATAATTCTTAGCTCATCAATCAGCTTGATGAACTGTGATAGTCCTATTGATGGCATCCATAATCTAATGTTGTGTATTATTCCCTTCCTACATATTGTATGTAATAAAGTTGAGTGTGTTAATACTTTTAGTAGCGTCTCAGGTATAATGCTATTTATTATTACCTTCCTGCCGAGTGTATACAACGAAAAGGGGGACATATATTTGCGGCTGTCTGATTTGCTTATATATAATTCAGATTTCTGCTTTACATTGCACTTTGCGATTACCTCTATCAGTAATCGCAACCTTTATTGATTCAAATACATTCACTACCATTGTGGAAATTTAATTTCCATTAGGAGCCCATTGCCATAGTAAGTTTTTGGTGGTGCTTAAAGAATTTTTCTTTTCAAATTTTAATAGACTTCTTAAAGAATTTTTAAAGAATTTTTTTATAGATAAAACATCGCAGTAATAGAAGTCTATTAAAATTTGAAAAAAATTCTTTAAGCACCACCAAAAACTTACTATGGCAATGGGCTCCTAATGGAAATTAAATTTCCACAATGGTAGTGAATGTATTTGAATCAATAAAGGTTGCGATTACTGATAGAGGTAATCGCAAAGTGCAATGTAAAGCAGAAATCTGAATTATATATAAGCAAATCAGACAGCCGCAAATATATGTCCCCCTTTTCGTTGTATACACTCGGCAGGAAGGTAATAATAAATAGCATTATACCTGAGACGCTACTAAAAGTATTAACACACTCAACTTTATTACATACAATATGTAGGAAGGGAATAATACACAACATTAGATTATGGATGCCATCAATAGGACTATCACAGTTCATCAAGCTGATTGATGAGCTAAGAATTATATGTTCTCCTTTTTATAGTACACAGTAGATTGGAGGAAAAGAATATAGTATTTAAAACAGCATATAACAACTGCATCCGAAGCGTGACTAATTGAAGTAACACATAATCAGGCTAATTTGAAAGCCGCAAATCATTTGTCTCTTTCCTCTATAATACGAATCCGATTGGGAATTACAAACATATAGTACTTCAAGAGTGAATACATCATTTTAGTAAAACAGCCAATAATAGCAAAGGAAGTGGGCTGTAACTTTAAATATTTTCCTTCACACACACTGAATCATGAGCCAATAAGGTTTAACACACCGTACACACCTCCATTGTTCGAACCAATCAGAAAGGACCTAAGCGTGAACCAATGAGATCAGAGATCAGGAGAATATCGGACTAGCACATTAAAAGTAATATGAACCACTCAAGTTTACATAGTATTAAAAAGTAAGACAAAGTGTGGTAAAATCAGATATAATATCAAGCAGATATGATCGTATAAATGTAATAAGTATTATAAGCCCTAAGAACCGGAAGTACTAAGAAATCTATTCCGGGATCAGTATACGGGCATTATTAGTAAGGGGTATTTAAAGACCCTGAGATTTACATTAAACCAGTCTTGAAAAAGGTCTATGTTTGACCGAAACGCGTCGACTGGTGAGTAGCATTCCAATTTATATATCTGTTTGAAAAACCATCTGCACTATTATTGTTTCTTTTGGCAGAAGGAATAAAAAACCTGGGTGACGCTGGAGCTGCAAATTGTCTATTGACGCTGAAGCCCAACCCCCGCTACAGGCAATTATACCTCACATAGACTGATAAACTACAGAAAGAGGAATTACCTTAACTTGGAACACTTTAACTTTGACTATTAACGAAAACATTTTAGTTACATTTTTTATTTGATATTATTTTGGCGGTTGCAATCATGTTGGTCACTAGTGATATTTGAGGGATTTATTGGAGCACATTTTATTATTTGGGAGACATCCGTGGATTGAGCTTTGATTTTTAACACAATTTTTGAAACACCTTTTTCATTGCCATATTTTGGATTTCTGTTTTTAAATACCGATACACAGTGTTTATTAGTATTAACAACTGAAAACTATATACTTTTTTGCATTTCTGCACTTGGGACCTGGTAAATAGCACCAACCGAATTTTATATTTTGGATTGTATATTATTATTTCAGATGATTTAAAACTTAGTAAACAATGTAGTAATGCAGCGAGTAAGGCTAGCAGAATGCTTGGATGTATTGGTAGAGGTATTTGCAGCAGAAATAGTAAGGTTCTTATGCCACTTTATAGATCATTAGTTAGGCCTCATCTTGAGTATTGTGTGCAGTTCTGGAGGCCATATCTTCAGAAGGATATTAACAAACTTGAATCTGTGCAAAGGAGGGCTACCAAAATGGTACATGGTCTAAAAAATAAAACTTACCAGGATAGGCTCAATGACCTAAATATGTATAGCTTAGAGGAGAGAAGGGAAAGAGGTGATATGATAGCAACTTTCAAGTACATTAAAGGGTTTAGCAAAACTGAGGCTGTGGGTATTTTACATAAAATGGAAAATTCAAGAACAAGGGGTCATGAGCTCAAGCTAAAGGGTAGTAGATTCAGAAGTAATTTGAGGAAGCACTTCTTTACAGAAAGAGTGATTGATTTATGGAATAAACTTCCTCAAGAGGTAGTAGCAACAAACACTGTGGGGGACTTTAAAAATGCATGGGACAAGCATAGGGCTATCCTACGAACTAGATAAGTTTATACTGTTAGGTAAGGTCGGGCAGACTTGCTGGGCCTATGGCTCTTATCTGCCGTCAATATCTATGTTTCTATGTTTCTATGTTTCTATGTTTTTGGCACCAACCGAATTTTATATTTTGTTTAATTTGATTTTTTCACGAATAACCTGTCACACAATTAGCGTATATTGAGCACACATCCTCTTTTCTTTCCGCTAGCGGAGAACGGTCACTGATCCTTGAGAGGTACAGCTGATCGGTTCTATTCTTTCCACTTAAAGCATAAGGAACTTATCTGAAAAATATCCACAGAGAGATAAAACTACTCTGGCCATATTCATGTGTAAAAGCTATTATCAAACATAACCGCATTAGAGATATCTATAACTGGTCTGTTTTATACTGTGCAAATATTCTAGCAGGTAACATTGTTATAGAATCATATGCTTTATTGCATAATCTGAGATCCGGTCTGATAACCATAGGAGGTAGCACTGTTATAGGATCGTTTTTATTTTATTTTATTTTTGGTCTGATAACCATAGTAGGTAACACTGTTATAGGATCGTTTTTATTTTTATTTTTG
The DNA here is from genome assembly GCF_027579735.1 of Bombina bombina. NCBI lineage: Eukaryota > Metazoa > Chordata > Amphibia > Anura > Bombinatoridae > Bombina > Bombina bombina. Next base: position 10,855,884 of record NC_069500.1, read on the forward strand.
GAAGTTTCCAAGTCACCAGACTTGAGTTATCCATAATTACTACAGATAACACTGCTATAGGACCATTTGTTTTACTGTTTATTTCGAAGGCACCTTATATTGTTAAATGCAATATGTGGATCCATGTTAGTTAAATCCACTATATATATATATACCAAATTTGGACACCAATTGTTTTAAACCTTTTTAAGACTGTCAAAGTATTGTCAAGAATCTACGTTTTAATATTTTTAATATTATATTATTTTGAATAAACCACTTTGTTCTAACCCAATTGTGAAGAAATTGGTTTCACATTTTGAACCCTGTCGGTCCGCTGGCGCTTTGATATTTTCTGATTTTTCTTAAACTTTGACCCTGTACCTCACAGTCAGAAGACACATTACAGACAATCAGCAGCAGACCCTCCCTCCCAGACCCTCCCACCTCCTGGACAGCATCCATTTTAGATTCATTCGGAAGCTGCTTTCTTAGTGAGAGGAGGGACAGTGTAGCTGCTGGTAATTGAATAGGGAAATTGATAGCTAGGCTAGTGTATTCAGTGTCCATTACAGTCCTGAAGGACTCATCTGATCTCTGCTGTAAGGACAGCACCCCAAAAAGCCCTTTTTAGGGCCAGAACATCAGTCTGCTTTGTTTTTTTTTTTTTCCTGTGTAATCTAATTGCAGTTGCCTGCCTGCCAGCGTGTGTGTCAGGCTCACAGCGTATACTGTGCCCACTTGCCCAGTGCCACCACTCATATCTGGTGTAACAGTAGTGTACATTTAAAAAAACAACAACACTTTTTTGACTGTGAAATAATAGCAGACAGCTACCAGTACCCAAGATGGCCGCCAATAAGGCAGACGGGGAGGGTTAGAGAGCTGTTTTTGGGGGGGATCAGGGAGGTTGGGGGCTAAGGGGGATGCTACACCACAGCATATGTAAATATGCTTAAAAAAAATAAAAAATAAAATAAAAAACCTTTTATTTTAGTACTGGCAGACTTTCTGCCAGTACTTAAGATGGTGTGGACAATTGTGGGGTGGGGGAGGGAAGGGAGCTGTTTGGGAGGGATCAGGGGGTCTGATGTGTCAGGTGGGAGGCTGATCTCTACACTAAAGCTAAAATTAACCCTGCAAGCTCCCTACAAACTACCTAATTAACCCCTTCTCTGCTAGCCATAATACACATGTGATGCGCAGCAGCATTTAGCGGCCTTCTAATTACCAGAAAGCAACGCCAAAGCCATATAAGTCTGCTATTTCTGAACAAAGGGGATCCCAGAGAAGCATTTACAACCATTTGTGCCATAATTGCATAAGTTGTTTGTAAATAATTTCTGTGAGAAACCTAAAGTTTGTGAAAAAGTGAACATTTTTTTTTTATTTGATCACATTTGGCGGTGAAATGGTGGCATGAAATATATCAAAATGGGCCTAGATCAATACTTTGGGTTGTCTACTACACTACACTTAAGCTAAAATTAACTCTACAAGCTCCCTAATTAACCCCTTCACTGCTGGGCATAAAACACGTGTGGTGCGCAGTGGCATTTAGCAGCCTTCTAATTACCAAAAAGTAACGCCAAAGCCATATAAGTCTGCTATAATGGCATGTCTGGCACACAGTGTTGGGGCAAGGGTCCATCTGACCACTGATACCTGGTCTGCAAAGCATGGTCAGGGCAGGTATATCACCTACACTGTACACTGTGAAGCGGGCGTAACCCTTACACTACCTGATCGATACAACATCATACCTGATGTTTTAAAGCACGTTATTCCAAACAATTTAGGAATGTTAGATGATTTAGGCCCTTTATGAGTTAAAAGCAGACTCTACATCAACTATGTAATTTTCCTTGTGAGTTTTGCATGGATCCCCCTCCGGCATGCCACAGTCCAGGTGTTAGTCCCCTTGAAACAACTTTTCCATCACTATTGTGGCCAGAAAGAGTCCCTGTGGGTTTTAAAATTTGCCTGCCTATTGAAGTCTATGGCGGTTCACCCGGTTCGCCCGTTCGCAAACTTTTGCGGAAGTTCACGTCCACCGATCGCGAACCCAAATTTTTAGGTTCGCGACATCACTAAGCAGGATACAAAAAGATAGCAAAGGCACTGAATAATCCTAAAGACACCTTAGGAAGCATAGTTTGCAAGTTCATAGTTTGTAACAGTGGTTTCACTACCTGGACGGGGCAGAAAAATGTCTGCAACCAGATTTCTGAGAAGGCAGGTTGAGAAAAACCCTCAAATGACTGCAAAATACCTGCAACAAGACTTGGTGGCAACAGGCGCTGAGGTTTCAGTTTTCACAGTAAGGTGCGTACTAAATGCAGAAGGTTTCCATGCCAGAACTCCAAGACGTACACCCCTACTGACCCAAAGGCACAAGAAAAGCCGGCTCCAATATGCTCAAAATCACAAATAAGCAGGGCCGGTGATAGGATTTTTGGTTACACAGGCGAAGATACATTTTGCCTCCCCCTCAAATGTATATACAGTATATATATTCAGGTAGAACACATCATTTTAAACAACTTTCCAATTTACTTCAACTATCAATTTTGCTTTATTATAATGGTATGCTTTTTTGTAGGAGCAGTGATTCTCTACTGGGAGCTAGCTGTTCACATCAGTAAGCCAATGATAAACAGTATATATGTGCAGCCACCAACTAGCTTCCAGTTCCTGAGTCTACCTATGTATTCTTTTCAATAAAGGATACCAAGAGAACAAAGCAATGCAGATAAAAGAAGTACAATTAAAATGATATATATATATATTTTTTTTTTAATCATGAAAAGAAAATTTTGGGGTTTCATGTCCCTTTAAGTAGCTATAGATAGTTATTTTATCCATAACAATAGAGAAAATAGATATCTGTTATCATATTAATCTGATTTAAAAGCATATACAATACAGACGGGCCGCCCGAAACGTCACATATAGAATAAATAATTATTTACCTAAGAAAATCCATCAAGTGCGGACCGTCTGTATCTGTATTGTTTAAATCTCCTTTGTTCCTGTCACCCTGTTATCCTGTAATGAAGGTTGAGAGTGCAAATATATATATATATATATATATATATATATATATATATATATATATATATATATATATATATATATATATATATGATATATAAATAAGTTAGTGTAGAATTTATTATATAAACAAAAGTCCACTGAAGTGAGGAATATCCAGCAGTGAATGGACCGAGATGAATTTGAATAAAAAGTATCTTTATTGTATCAAAGGTAAAACTTGACTGTAACTGAGTCAAAAAGTAACAATACAACAGCCAGAGTATCAACCTAACAACATAGTGGTTTTACATCCAACATGTTTCGTGCCATTACAGCACGTCATCACGAATATGGAAGAAGCTATATTGCATAAAACAGAACAAATGTATTAAACAAGCCCACTAATACTGCAAATGCACATGGTATCATTTTAACACCCAGTGTGACATGACATACAGTAAGTGTTAACCAAGTAAGGGATAAAGGCAGCTAAGTAGTTAAACAAGTGTTTGGAGAGGCTTCTGATGGCATAAGTAACTTGATAACTACTTTACAGGGAAGAATGATTTACAATACTATGAGTTGCAAAAGCAAGCAACAGGAAAATCAATGTTAAAACATTATAATGGCATGCGGTAATCTCTTTATTACGGATCTAGATTAAGTATGGCTCACTTGCTCTGACAGTTAAATTACCCCAAAAAAGAAAAAAATGTCTTTGGTTTATATCACAAATTACTGAAAGAGTTAATTATCCACTAAATAGTGTAAGAGTGCTGAAATGGTAGCCACTATATTCACAGTATGTAACTTTAAATATTGTTACAATGTTACTCTCTTGGAAATGTGCGTTTAAAACACAAACCAAATATAACTGAATGACTCATACATTCCTGTAGTCTAATCCTCTACTAAACGCTTTCTATAGCAGGAGTTAAATTAAAGTATATATTTCCCTTATGCTAAGCAGCGAGTAACCCATTTAAACTTTGCAACGGCACCGTAACCATATGCGAGTATTATGTACACACTTCAATTACTCATTGGCAGATCTAGTAAGCAAATTAAACAAGGAGAGACAGAGCTCTCAGTAGCCGGTCCCCTGACACGTGTTTCATTGTCACGCCTTGACTTTGGTCTTTTTATCAGTTTACAGGTCCCTCCTCTCTGCTGTCATTGGTTGTCAGAGAGGACTAGTAATTGGTTGAGCGATCATGGAAGGCGTGATCTAAAAATTGCAGACACTCATTGTAAACAATATGTCTTGAAGTTGTTGTTACAATGAGCATATATATTGTATTATTGTGAAGTGCTCGCTGTGTTCAGATCTATGCAAAGTATTATTAGTTGTTTTTGGATACAAAACTCTTTGCTTCCAGTATCTTTTTACAAATGAATTTATTGGCTGTCACAAGTAATGTAACAAAGAGATATACTTTGGTTTTGATGCTCGGTATTTATTGCCATACTTTTACATACTAGTGAGTATGCGGTTATTCCCTAAATTAAGGTATCCATTTGCATCATATGTTCTTATAAGCATACACACGGCATTGGACATTTCCATGGTTTATAATAATAACAATAATTTGTTACAATCTTGCTACTATACATATATTTCTACATTGGTGAATACTAGAAGGTATAAAGTCATTCCACATATTTTAATTTTGACTTTCATCATGTATTTAAGTAAAAATATATGCGTTTGCAATAACGTAATTTAAGATCCTAATGTCTTATGAGTACCTTATTGTTTTTATATTGTGTTGGTGGCATACCTGTAATAATTTCTGTCCGTTACATTATATATTACACATATATTAGTTGGAAGTCTTGAATTCTTTACATTACATTATGTGGTCGATTTATCAACCCTCTGTCCGACATGATCCGATCAGTGGATCATGTCCGACAGACATCGCTGAATGCGGAGAGCAATACGCTCTGCGCATTCAGCATGCACCATCAGTTCTTGTAAACTGCTGGTGCAACGCCGCCCCCTGCATATTCATGGCCGCTAGCAAGGGGTGTCAATCAACCTGATCGTATTCGATCAGGTTGATTTCCTGCAATGTCTGTCCGCCGCCTCAGAGCAGGAGGACAGGTTATGGAGCAGTGGTATTTAGACCGCTGCTTCATAACTGGTGGTTTCTGGTGAGCCTGAAGGCTTACCAGAAATACGGGGCTTTAAGCTCCATACGGAGCATCATAAATAGGCCACTGAGTGTTACTAATTTCGGAGATTACGTTTTGTAGCCAATCTTCGCCCTCCTAATCAACACTATTTGAAGCTCTCACAAAGTAATCAAAAACTCTACATTTACGCTTGCGTCTTTTCCGACTCAGCGTACCTAGTTTTCAATCCACCACCCTTGAGGTCACAGATGCCATAGAACTCAATGGGAGTCTGAAAACACAGAAAGCTTATGTTCGATGCTGCAAGAGAATGAAGTATATTACATAATAAAAGTAAATTAGAAACTTTATTACATTTTTTATACCCTTTATAAATCAAACAATATTATTGCTCCACATTTGGTGCACTAGTAGATATGGGGATAAAAATGAAAAAGACATTACTACTTATGGATTATGTTACAACTTTGTCTCTCATTACAAAGCAAGGGGACAATATTATGTCTACAAAATTGGTACAAACTTGTTGCTCTAATAGATATAGAGATAAAAATGAAATACACAACATAATATAGCTAACTTCCTTATTATCTGTTGGAATAATCTATGTGCACCATGTTTAAGCCGTGTAATACAAGTCCCACTCTCCACTTCGCACCATATTTGACTCAACACTTTTCGCACCAATTATGACGCAAACTCCTAAACAACCCACACACTAGTGAATTTTTCCACTACTTTTGATTGGAATATGCATAATCACATGATTTATGACATCAGCCAATCTGATTCAAATACACATCAAACTATCACTAACAAATCAAATGGCTCGATACTTGTGTTATTGATCACTCATCAGAACTTGTGCCATTTGTTACATTGTGTATTATACTTTGAAAGTATGTATAGGTGAAATTAGTAATAAAGATAAACATTGATGCTGACATTAGAACACACAGTGTAATATTTTAGACAAGGATATTAAAATTCGAATTGATGTTTGATTCAATATAATCTTAAGCTGATAGCTCAAAGGGATAGCCCACCTAACAATAAACTGTCATGATTCAGATACAGCAGAAATTAAAATCACCTATTTACTGTCATGCTATTTTCAGTGTATTTATTCCTTCTCTTGAATTTCTTTTTCAGTAAGAAATGTCATCTTATATGCCAGCCTATTTTATAACACCTGTGTAGGGGTGGTTTTTAAAAATAGATTGCAATCAGAAGGGGTTACACAGGTGTAGAGAGAAACCCGGCCCAGCTTTTAAAGAGACAGGAAACCACAAAATATTATTTCATGATTTGGATAGAACATACAATTTTAAACAACTTTCAAATTTACTTCTATTATCAAATTTGCTTCATTCTCTTGTTAATCTTTGCTGAAGGAACAGCATTGCACTACTGGCAGCTAGCTGAACACATCTATTAAGCCAATCACAAGAGACAAATGTGTGCAGGCACCAATTACCAGCTACCTCCCACTAGTGTAGGATATGTGCGTATTCTTTTCCAACGAGGGATACCAAGAGAACAAAGCACATTTGAAAATTAAAGTGAATTTTAAAGTGTTTTAAAATTAAATAAATACATATGATACTCTGATTACCTGTTATATTCGCAATTATTCATGCTCAGAATAATAATACATTTACAATATATATAGTGGTATAAATAAACACATAGATATGACAGACAACATTGTTTAGAACAAGAAAAGGAACTTAGGGACATGTAAATATGTTTGTAAAAGATTTCTGACATAACACACACACACACATATATGTATAAAGGATATATGTACACATTCTAGTATTATAGGGACTCATTTTTTCTTTGCACAAATGTTTTGTAGATGATCTATTTATATAGCCCATAAAGGTTTTTTTTGTTTTTTTTTTAATGTATAGTTTTGCCTATTTTTAAATAACATTGCTCTGATTTTCAGACTCTCCTAACCAAGCCCCAAAGTTTTATGAGAATACCGTCAGCTACCTTCTCCAGCTTGCTCCTGTTTGTGTAAAGGGTCTTTTCATGTGCAAAATAAGGGGGGAGTGTCTTATTTCCCACTTGCAGTGGGCTTTCCAGCTACCTTTTCAACAGAGCTAAACTGACAGCTTCTAAGTAAGTTTTTTTACAGTTTTATTCTGGATTTTTATATCCGTATCTGTGCATCTTATTCTTTATAGTAGTGTCTATTACATGCAGTTATATGAAAATTAGTGTATACTGTCCCTTTAATAATAATTTAAAAAATAAATAAAAAATATGACTTCTAGAAATACAAATACACATGAATTTATGTGAAAGTATCATATAACAAATCAATATAAAAATAACTTTCTATGAGATATTGTTTGTTGAGGTATAAATCAATCTATTTGTTGGACATTAACAAATAAAACATAAAAGATTAGCTTTAGAGAAATGTGCTTGTTCATGCCAGTAATGAAATGGTATAAATAAAGTTGGGAAAAACCTGAATAACCGCGACATTGATGACTGTTAGTTAACACTAGTCCAATGCTTTTCGCATCGTTCTTGACGCGCATGTTTTTGACAGCTTTTTTGATAAATAAGGGGATCATATTCAGATCCATGGCAGCGATGTCATGCGAGCGCACCAGCGAATGCAACATAGTTGATGCTTTGTTAAATAGGCCCCTAAATGTGAACACATTGTGGGTTAACACAAATTCTAACATTTTTAAAATGAAAGAGTTGTGCTCTTGAATGTCATTTACATTATTAGATAAGCAATATGAATAGCTCTTAAGCCCTTTTCATGTCTGATACTTGTATGCAATGACTCAACGTCCATGGTGACTAGCCAGGTATTTTCTGATACATAAAGATCTTGTAGTTGTTGTAGTACATCCATCGTGTCACATACATAAAATGGTAGACTATTTAAATATTCCCTTAATCTAAAGTCTATATATTTACTGGCTGCCTCTGTTAAATTTCCATTTCCAGAGATGATTGGTCTTCCAGGGGGTCTGCCAGATTTTTGTGTATTTTGGCATCAAATACAGGGTTGCCTTCTTGGGATTGGTTTCAGTTAGGTATTTTTGCTAAGTTTTGGATATGATTCCTTTGTTCCATGCTTCAGTAATTAATTTATTATACTGTTCTGTATAATATGAGTATGGATTAAAAATATTTGTAGCATGTAGTATTGGTCAGCTGTTTGGTGCTTCAGATAAATACATCTCTTTGGGCCACAGAACAATATTGCCACCTTTATCTGACGGCTTGATCACTATATCTGCCCAGGATTTGATCTCTAGTGCCGCTCTTTCAGATTGAGTTATATTAGATGACATTTTTACAATATGCATGAACTTCTGGAGAGATTGAGGGAGATGGAACATAGCTTTATTTAGGTTTTATGCCTCTATGCCAGTCACGTTTATCTACTTCTTGGGATTCATGTGTATTTAATGAACTTTCATTGGCTAGATCTTCTAAATCTTGTAGAGATAGTGACTCTTTCTGACTCCATAAAGTTTCATTTTTATCTGAATACTGTTTTTTAAGGAGTAATTTTCTATAAAATAGGTGGACATCTTTTATTACATCAAATTTGTTAAGATAATTAGTGGGACAGAGAGAAAGACCTTTAGATAAAATACTTTGGTGTTCATTAGTTATTGAGTGAGTAGATAGATTAATGACTCTTAGCTGTTGACTCTGATCTTGCTCAAATGACTCATCTCTCTTTTCCTTGCAGATTGTCTGAGAGGACCTTGTTGTTTGCATTTGTCTCTCCTGGAGGTATTCTGGGTTTGTAGAGTTGCACTTGGAGGTATCCCAGAATATGGGTTGGGACCTAATATGGACTGTGGTTTTGGGTCTGACACAAAAAAAGATGAAATACTTGTCCTGTAGGTGTAATTGTATTAGATATTACTGGTTGAATATCTCCCTGTGGGGTATTGAGAGCTGGATTTACTGAAGTAGCATTATGTTAGAGATTTCACTGTCTCATATATCAGATTCACTTTCAGTTCCACTGCTTTCTGCGAGTATCTATTGTTTCTTCTATTAAATCCCTGATTTTTCCATTTGTAGACTCTTTGTTTTGGAAATCATCAATATCCCTTTGGAATTTTTGTCTCTTAGTTTGTATTAATTCTTGCTCTAATTTATCCAGTTCCTGTTGGTATTGTTTGTATTTTACCATGAAGTAAAATTTATCTTCAAATTGTTTAAGTTGGCCATTGTATACTTTTATTTCTGTATCTAATCTATCTAATCTATTTCTGAGCACTTGCATTAGCTTAAGTGAGGATTCAGTAAGAATGCTTTCCCATTCCTTCACCAATTCTTCATTGTGTAGTGTAAACACTGGGAACATTTTTATTCTTAAACCTCTGGGTATAATACCTTTCTCTGCATACTTTTCAAAGCAGTGCCAGTTCCACCACCTTTTGGTTTATATAGAGTTTGATGTACTTTGCATAATAAATTATTTATGCCTTCCTCATCTACCTGTGGGCTGATAGGTTCTGTTGAACTAAATATCATTTTTTTTGCCTGTATATTCATTATGAAGTAGTGTAAAGGTTATTTTTTTACGTTTCCTTATTAGGAAACCTAGTTAACCTAGGTAAGAGTAAAGTTAAAGGCACAAAAAGCACTAAAATGTACCAAAAAGAGACATCTACTAACCTGCTATTACATAAAGATAGCGCACACTATCCGTGTACATTAAAAGCAATTTCACAAGGCAATTCATTAGATTATGCAGAGACTGTTCTAATACAGAAATCTATTTGCAAAAAAGTATCCCAATGATGGATAGGCTGATCCAAAGAGGATACAGTAAAAGATCTGTGAAATCAGTGAGAATGAAAGCCCTACATACAAATCGAAAAACTTTACTTCAACCAAAAATAAAAACTAACAGTGAATCCTGTCCATGATTTATAACAACCCATGATTCACAAAAACAAGATGTAACAAAAATATTTCATCAGAACTGGTATATCTTGCAAAATGACTCAAGTCTAGCACCAATAATAGGAGAAGAAATTACTACAGGATACAAAAAACAATGCAACTTACAAAACCAGTTAGTCCAAAGCCATTACATTCACATCCGTAGAAAAACAGCAAAGGATCCTGGCATGTACACATGGGGTACACACTCAGCTTGCACACGTCTTATGAAAATCAAACAAAATATGGATAAAATAGGAAAAACCCACATCCTACATCAACATTATACATGCGGTTTAGCAGGAGTAATATATATCCTCTCCTGTTCATGTAAAAAAACATACGTCGGAATGACGACCAGAGAGATAAGAGTAAGGGTATTAAAAACACTTTAACAACATCAAAAACAAACATGAATGAAAAGGGAAAATGCTGACTACAGTAGCCAAACACTTTCAAACTAAACATGCAAGTAAACCAACAGTAAAACAGCAAATCTCTCTAGGTATTAGAGGAGATCTAGAAAAAGAGTTACTACGAGCTGAATGTAAATGGATCTATCTGCTGGACAGCCTACAACCGAAAGGACTAAATGAACACAACAATTACTTTGTATATTTATAAATAAATAACAATATAAATAACATATTTAAACATATTAAATCCATACAATATAATGAATACGTATGTATATATGCAATAGCCAATCACTTGATTAGACACCCTTTGTTACACTTTTCGTAATGCATTTTTTAAGCGCTCATCTTTTTATACACCACTTAGTGCACTTTATTACAACATTATTATATGTTCTTTTCTATTACCCCTATTTGATTCACAACCAACCCTCACATTCTCAATCCCTCCCCCATTTCCTAACATCACCTATGTAATTATTCCCAAGACTCTTTTTCTATTTTATTTTCACTTTATTTTATTGTCTCACCAATTTATATAGCACATCATAAATAACAAAGATGTGATATATTCTCCACTAGGATATCTAATCCCACATTTATTATTGTTTCAATACCTAATGCTGACTAACCAAGGTTTAAGGCAACACAACATAATAACTCTAAATCATTATTTATACATTGTATCCCTTGTAGAGGATAATACGTTCCACCAATACGTGCTTCATAAATACTATAGAAAAATATCAGTAGGAGAAGATCCATTCGTAGGAAGATTGGCTACAAAACGTAATCTCCGAAATTAGTAACACTCAGTGGCCTATTTATGATGCTCCGTATGGAGCTTAAAGCCCCGTATTTCTGGTAAGCCTTCAGGCTCACCAGAAACCACCAGTTATGAAGCAGCGGTCTAAATACCACTGCTCCATAACCTGTCCTCCTGCTCTGAGGCGGCGGACAGACATTGCAGGAAATCAACCTGATCGAATACGATCAGGTTGATTGACACCCCTTGCTAGCGGCCATGAATATGCAGGGGGCGGCGTTGCACCAGCAGTTTACAAGAACTGATGGTGCAATGCTGAATGCGCAGAGCGTATTGCTCTCCGCATTCAGCGATGTCTGTCGGACATGATCCACTGATCGGATCATGTCGGACAGAGGGTTGATAAATCGACCACATAATGTAATGTAAAGAATTCAAGACTTCCAACTAATATATGTGTAATATATAATGTAACGGACAGAAATGATTACAGGTATGCCACCAACACAATATAAAAACAATAAGGTACTCATAAGACATTAGGATCTTAAATTACGTTATTGCAAACGCATATATTTTTACTTAAATACATGATGAAAGTCAAAATTAAAATATGTGGAATGACTTTATACCTTCTAGTATTCACCAATGTAGAAATATATGTATAGTAGCAAGATTGTAACAAATTATTGTTATTATTATAAACCATGGAAATGTCCAATGCCGTGTGTATGCTTATAAGAACATATGATGCAAATGGATACCTTAATTTAGGGAATAACCGCATACTCACTAGTATGTAAAAGTATGGCAATAAATACCGAGCATCAAAACCAAAGTATATCTCTTTGTTACATTACTTGTGACAGCCAATAAATTCATTTGTAAAAAGATACTGGAAGCAAAGAGTTTTGTATCCAAAAACAACTAATAATACTTTGCATAGATCTGAACACAGCGAGCACTTCACAATAATAAAATATATATGCTCATTGTAACAACAACTTCAAGACATATTGTTTACAATGAGTGTCTGCAATTTTTAGATCACGCCTTCCATGATCGCTCAACCAATTACTAGTCCTCTCTGACAACCAATGACAGCAGAGAGGAGGGACCTGTAAACTGATAAAAAGACCAAAGTCAAGGCGTGACAATGAAACACGTGCCAGGGGACCGGCTACTGAGAGCTCTGTCTCTCCTTGTTTAATTTGCTTACTAGATCTGCCAATGAGTAATTGAAGTGTGTACATAATACTCGCATATGGTTACGGTGCCGTTGCAAAGTTTAAATGGGTGACTCGCTGCTTAGCATAAGGGAAAGATATACTTTAATTTAACTCCTGCTATAGAAAGCGTTTAGTAGAGGATTAGACTACAGGAATGTATGAGTCATTCAGTTATATTTGGTTTGTGTTTTAAACGCACATTTCCAAGAGAGTAACATAGTAACAATATTTAAAGTTACATACTTTGAATATAGTGGCTACCATTTCAGCACTCTTACACTATTTAGTGGATAATTAACTCTTTCAGTAATTTGCTATATAAACCAAAGACATTTTTATTTTGGGGGTAATTAAACTGTCAGAGCAAGCGAGCCATACTTAATCTAGACCCGTAATAAAGAGATTACCGCATGCCTTTATAACGTTATATCATTATCTCCCTTTAGTCTGAAAGTTTAAAAACAATGTGGTAATTAAACCGCACAAACCGTAACACGCAATTACCCATAATCCACTATCCAGATACTGATCCTTCTCACAAACTCCAGATATAGTTATTTGATATTTACCAATATTACTTCCATACCCATCACTTCAAGTAAGACCCATTCTACGATTACTCTGTATTCACTCTACTAACAACAATGGTGGATCCGTTCAAGTGTTTTTAATTGTTTGTGTCTTTGTGTCAGAATTGTGTTTAATAAAGTGAGACCTTGAATTTTTCTAAATTCTATTTACCCTATTTTTTAACATTAATTTGTATACACGAGTATATCTCATTATTTTTTAAGGGGCCAGCACTCTTTTTCCTGTTGCAACTCATAGTATTGTGAGTCTCCTTAGTGCTCTCTCCCTTGAGCGCTATAGAGAAATTAACGAATGCAACAAAAGTTACGTTATTTAATTTCCTATAGCGCTGCTATTACAAGTTTTAAAACATACGCCTTTTGCATGCGATATGGTTGAGTTGAGCTCCATATCGCACACAATCAGAGCGCTGCTGAGACGTGCTTGTGCACAATATCCCCATAGACATCAATAAGGATAGCCGTCCAAAAAAAAACCTAACACCTGCGATCGCGGAAACAAAAGTTCCGTAATGCAGCCCCATTGATGTCTATGGGAAAATAAAAAGACAGTTTAAACCTAACACCCTAACATAAACCCTAAATCTAAACACCCCTAATCTGCTACCCCCAACATTGCCGACACCTGCCTACAGTTATTAACCCCTAATCTGCTGCTCCCTATATTGCTGACACTTAAATAAAATTATTAACCCCTAATCTGCCACTCCCGATATCGACGCCACTCTACTACATTTATTAACCGCCAGCCCCTCACACCGCAACAAGCTAAATTAAACTATATGAACCCCTAAACCTAACCCTAACATAACCCTAAACCTAGCACCCCCTAACTTTAACATAATAAAAATATAGCTAAATTAAATTTACAATTATTAACTAAATAAACCTATTAACCCCTAAACCGCAAACCCCCCACATCGCAACAAGCTAACTTAAACTATATTAACCCCTAAACCTAACACTCCCTAACTTTAACATAATTAAATTAGATCTAAATTAAATTTACAATTATTAACTAAATAATTCCTATTTAAAACTAAATACTTACCTGTGAAATAAAACCTAAGATAGCTACAATATAACTAATAGTTACATTGTATCTAGCTTAGGTTTTATTTTTATTTCACAGGTAAGTTTGTATTTATTTTAACTAGGTACAATAGTTATTAAATAGTTATTAACTATTTAGTAACTATTCTACCTAGTTAAAATAAATACAAACTTACCTGTGAAATAAAACCTAACCTGCCTTACATTAAAACCTAACATTACAAAAAATAAAAAAACTACCATTACCAAAAATAAAAAAACTATCATTACAAAACAAATAATGATCAATCCTATTCTAATACCCTTAAAAAAACACCCCAAAATAAAAAACCCTACTCTAGAATAAACTACCAAGGACCCTTAAAAGGGCCTTTTGTAGGGCATTGGCCTGAGATAAACAGCTCTTTTACTTTAAAAAACACCCACTAGGGGACGTGTCCTAACAGCGGTCTGGAATGGCTGCAAATTCTTAGAGCTCTGGCTGATAATCCTAAATCCGCCGACGCAGGAAACCTTTTACAGCAAGAACATCAAACTAGCAGCTAGTATCACGGAGATACTCGACATTAAAACAATATTTAAAGCCACTTGCTGTATTTTTGACGCCGGATCACGAGATTGGACAAATAAGGCCTGGAGCGTCGGCTCATTGCAAAGCAGCGTTTCCCCCCTCGGTAATCCGAGGTAATTTGCCGTGGTCGAGATCACGAGCAGCATACTAACATCTTGCACACCTCTAAAGAGAACTCTGGCTAAGAATCATTAGGACCCAGGACTAATAAATACCCTCTTACAAAATAAAATATGTCGGCTGAGAGAGCACACGATCTAACGACTCGCATGGATAGCATTCTTGTAAAGCTGGAAGCATGCCTGATGAATTTGTTCTGGGGGGACACCTGGGATTGCCTAATGGATAAACAGCAGACACACAGCACAGGGAATAGTACGGAGGGAGACTCAGATGTGGCTACGCAGGGAGTTGGTGCCGCGGTAATGGGCGCCACCGTGGAGCCCTCCCTGCAGTTGAAGCATGTACATAAAAATTCAACATTGCTCCACACATTAAATCTAACCCAAAGGGAGCCAACACAACACTCTCCGGCTAGTTCAAATCCCAAAAATATGACTGTCACTTCAACTTTCAAAGCCTTACTACCACCTAAGTATCGGCCTCCTGAGAGAGTGGGACAATTCACAACCAAGCACCTACTTGTAAAGCACGTTGACCTACTGTATGGGAATGAGTCGTTGCTCAAGACTGGACTAAATGCGGAGCTGATCTGGGAGCTTGGCGGTAACCCTCGGGCTGCCCCTGGTGTCCTCTGGTCGCAAACTTTGTTGGCAAATGTTCCATTGCATGGAGTGAGTGTGGTTCCTTTGCTGTGGACAATCGTCCCTCCCGATTTCACTGAAAGGGTTCCGGACAGATGGGCAAAATTCGGAGAATTGCTTAGAGCTTCTGAAGTGGGACTGGAAATAACATAGACAAACAGGACCTTGCCCTATGTAACTACTTGTTTATATAACCAGTTCTTATATTCGTGTTTTTCTAACTAAAGTTTATTTTCAGCAAACGCCTGATGTTGTAGCATGTTTCTAATTACATGTATATTTTTCTAAAACTCTGTTATGCAAATGTATGATGTTATACCCTGTTTGTATATGCGTACTCCTTTCAACATGGTTAAAATAGCGCTGTGTTTTATTGGTGTTAATGTACTGCGGGGCCAGGTTATGTATTTGGTTTCTATAGTTCCTCAAAAAGAGAGCAAGATTGATAAGGAGCTGCTTCTATGGGCAGCACATAACAAATATAATAGCTCTCATGTTGTCTCTGTATCAGCACCCCTTAGTCTTCTTTATGTATTACCCTTATACTTGTCACATCACATATTGGATTGACTTCTGAGGAGGTTAGTGGGGGATCTCTGAGGAGTCATCCTATACAGCAGTTACATTATAGAGGTCTCTATTTCCTAGAGTTAAGGCTCTTAAATGAAGGGAGGAAGCAAGTGGTGGAGCCTTCTCGTGACCAGCGGCCGGGTCACGGGCGGGATTCTAACTATAATTATACTTCTAAAATGGAGGTGAGAGCTGCATATAAGTAAAAAGTAAAATATAACGCAGTGCGTCTAATTATACATATTGCAACACAAGAATACGTCTATATATTTGGAACCATGAAATAGCACTCAGCGATTACATAAGGAGCGATTACATAAGGAGCGATTACATAAGGAGCGATTACATAAGGAGCGATTATATGTCTCTTTAATATAATCACATCTTTTCGGAGGTTCATTTTTGTGAATTGCAGGCTGTTCGTGTGTACGATTCCGGTTATTGCACCCTTGATGAAACTTATTCTGTTTCATTGTGATGTTTTGTATTGGATGCAACCTTTTTTTATGTTTGTCCTTGTTTTTGTTCTAAGCTTACCCCTTGGACTTGATTTTCAATAACAATAATGGTCCAAAAGAGACCTAACACACTGAACTAAGGGGAATTGAAAATGAGGACTATAAACATTACTGTTCAAACTAAGTCAAGTGTGATATGAATATTTGAAGTGATGTTTTTGCCATAATTATTGTAATGTTTCCTCAATAAAAATTGAAATAAAAAAAAATAAAAAACACCCACTAAAAATATACATTACACAAATTAAACAAATTATCAAAAATAAAAAAATAATTACACCTAATCTAATAACCCTATCAAAATAAAAAATCCCACCCAAAATAAAAAAATCCTAGCCTACAATAAATGGCCCTTAAACATTCAAATTAGCCTATAGAATGAGAGCTGCTTAAATCCTATTGGCTGATTTGAATAGCCAATAGGATTTTAGCAGCCCTAATTCCTATTGGCTGATTCAAAATTTTCAGCCAATAGGAATGCAAGGGACACCATCTTGAATCGCGTCCCTTGCATTGAAGATTCAGTGTACATCGGAGACCGTATGAAGAGGGTGCTCCGCGACGGCTGGATAATGATTGAAGAGGCCGTCTGGATGAAGACTTCTTGCCGCATGGATGAGGACTTCACCTGCCGGATGAAGATAGAAGAGGCCGTCTGGATGAAGACTTCTGGCCGCATGGATGAGGACTTCACCAGCTAGATGGATCCTTCAAGTGGGACTTCAACACCTGTGAGTGGATCATCGGGGGTTAGTGTTAGGTTTTTTTAAGGTTTTTTTGGGTGTGTTTTTTGTTTAGTTTAGGGTCTGGGCAGTAAAAGAGCTAAATGCCCTTCTAAGGGCAATGCCCATACAAATGCCCTTTTCAGGGCAATGGTTAGCTTAGGTTATTTTAGTTTAGTTTTTTTTTAATTTGGGGGGGTTGGTTGAGTGGTGGGATTTACTGTTGGGGGTGTTTGTATTTTTTTTACAGGTAAAAGAGCTGATATCTTTGGGGCAATGCCCCACAAAAGGCCCTTTTAAGGACCATTGGTAGTTTATTACAGAAATATCAGAAGAGAGAGAACAGCACTCCTGAGATAGAACAAAAACTAGAATAACTTTCATGCCTGTTCATTTCAATTGCAACTCAGGGTGCGTGTTCTTTTAGATATCCTGTAGCATATCAGTCTGACCCTGCCCAATGACAGTCCAGCACCGAAATACCAGGCAATTCCTCTCTGAACAAGAGAAACAACAACCCCAGACGATCATTTCGGCCTTCTGTGGGCCTCGTCAGTGAGGTGCAGTTGTATCTCTCTATGGGCATGTGTGCACGGGGTCCACGTCTGGTTTCCCCCATTACTCTTAGGGAGACCCACGAGTAATTTGCATAAATATCAGAAGAGAGAGAACAGCACTTCTGAGATAAAACAAAAGCTAGAATAACTCCCATGCCTGTTCATTTCTATTGCAACTCAGGGTGTAGTTTATTGTAGGGTAGGGTTTTTTATTATTTGTGGGGGGGCTTTTTTATTTTGATAGGGCTATTAGATTAGGTGTAATTATTTTTTATTTTTGATAATTTGTTATTTTTCGTAATTTAGTGTTTTTTTAATTTAGTTACGCCTAGATTTAGAGTTTTGCGTTAGAAGGGGTGCGTTAGCTACACGTGGTTTTTTCCCCCCGCACCTTTTAAACAACGCTGGTATTTAGAGTTCTCTGAAGGGCTGCGTTAGGCTCCAAAAAGGGAGCGTACAGGCATATTTACCGCCACTGCAACTCTCAATACCAGCGTTGCTTACGGACGCAGCCAGCTTCAAAAACGTGCTGGTGCACGATTCCCCATAGGAAACAATGGGGCAGTTTGAGCTGAAAAAAAGCAGCGTTCAGCTCCTAACGCAGCCCCATTGTTTCCTATGGGGAAACATTTCCTAAGTCTGCACCTAACACCCTAACATGTACCCCGAGTCTAAACACCCCTAGCCTTACACTTATTAACCCCTAATCTGCCGCCCCCGCTATCGCTGACCCCTGCATTTTATTATTAACCCCTAATCTGCCGCTCCGTACACCGCCGCAACCTACGTTATCCCTATGTACCCCTTATCTGCTGCCCCTAACACCGCCGACCCCTATATTATATTTATTAACCCCTAATCTGCAGTCCCCAACGTCGCCGCCACCTACCTACAATTATTAACCCCTAATCTGCCGACCGGACCTCACCGCTACTCTAATAAATGTATTAACCCCTAAAGCTAAGTCTAACCCTAACACTAACACCCCCCTAAGTTAAATATAATTTTATTCTAACGAAATAAATTAACTCTTATTAAATAAATTATTCCTATTTAAAGCTAAATACTTACCTGTAAAATAAACCCTAATATAGCTACAATATAAATAATAATTATATTGTAGCTATTTTAGGATTAATATTTATTTTACAGGCAACTTTGTATTTATTTTAACCAGGTACAATAGCTATTAGTTAAAATAATTACAAAATTACCAGTAAAATAAATCCTAACCTAAGTTACAATTAAACCTAACACTACACTATCAATAAATTAATTAAATGAACTATCTACAATTATTTACAATTAAATCAACTAAACTATATTACAAATAAAAACAAACACTAAATTATAAAAAACAAACAAACACTAAATTACAAAAAATAAAAAAAGATTACAAGAATTTTAAAATAATTACACCTACTCTAAGCCCCCTAAAAAAATAACAAAGCCCCCAAAATAAAAAAATGCCCTACCCTTTTCTAAAATAAAAATTTAACAGCTGTTTACCTTACCAGCCCTTAAAAGGGCCTTTTGCAGGGCATGCCCCAAAGAAAACAGCTCTTTTGCATTTAAATAAACATACAATACCCCCCCAACATTACAACCCACCACCCACATACCCCTAATCTAACCCAAACACCCTTACAAAACCTAACACTAAGCCCCTGAAGATCTTCCTACCTTATCTTCACCACGCCAGGTATCACCGATCCGTCCAGAAGAGGGTCCGAAGTCTTCATCCTATCCGGCAAGAAGAGGTCCAGAAGAGGGTCCGAAGTCTTCATCCTATCCAGCAAGAAGAGGGCATCCGGACCGGTAGACATCTTCATCCAGACGGCATCTTCTATCTTCTTACATCCGGCGCGGAGCGGGACCATCTTGAAGCAGCCGACGCGGATCCATCCTCTTCTAACGACGTCCTAAGTCCGAATGAAGGTTCCTTTAAATAACGTCATCCAAGATGGCGTCCCTCGAATTCCATTTGGCTCATAGGATTCTATCAGCCAATCGGAATTAAGGTAGGAAAAATCAATCAGATTCAAGTTCAATCGGATTGGCTGATCCAATCAGCCAATCAGATTGAGCTTGCATTCTATTTGCTGATCGGAACAGCCAATAGAATGCAAGCTCAATCTGATTGGCTGATTGGATCAGCCAATCCGATTGAACTTGAATCAGATTGGCTGATTCAATCAGCCAATCAGATTTTTCCTACCTTAATTCCGATTGGCTGATAGATATCCTCAACTAAGGATATCTAAAAAAATGAAGCAAAATAAATAATAGAAGTAAATTGTAATGTTGTTTACATTTGTATTCTCTATCTGAATCATGAAAGAACATTTTTGGGTTTAGTGTCCCTTTCAGCTAGGGAAATTGTGATTTTAATATAAAGTTAGGTGGTCGTTAGATTTAGAGGTTACTAGTTTAAATTAGTTTATTTTGTTGTGGGGGGCTTTCAGTTTAGGGGTTAATAGTTTATTTTCGTATATTTCGTTGTGGGGGGGCTTGCGGTTTAGGGGTTAATAGGTTTATTATAGTGGTGGTGTGGCCGGCCGATTAGGGGTTAATAATATTTAAATAGTGTTTTTGATGTGGGAGGGTGGCGGTTTAGGGGTTAATAACTTTAGTATAGTGGTGATGATGTTGAGGAGCTGTGGAATAGGGGTTAATAATTTGTATTAGTGGCGGCAATATCGGGAGCAGCAGCTTAGGGGTTAATAGATTTATTATAGTGTTTTTGATGCAGGAGGGCCTCGGTTTAGGGGTTAATAGGTAGTTTATAGGTGTTAGTGCACTTTGTAGCAGTTTATTTATGAGTTTTATGTTACAGATTTGTAGTGTAAAACTCATAACTACTGACTTTAGATGGCGTTACGGATCTTGTCGTTTTAGGCTGTAACACTCACTTTTTAGCCTCACCGCAAAACTCGTAATACTGGCGCTATGGGAGTCCCATTAAAAACCAAAATTTTTACATGTGTGGGACTGACGTTGCGGTACAGGCTAAAAGGTGTGCGGTACACCTATACCGACAACAATTGTAATAGCTGCGGTGCTGTTTTAACGCTAAAAATGCCATGTTTTCAGCGTTACAAGCCACAACACAAAACTTGTAATCTAACTGAATATGTGCACCTTTAGTATTATCTGAAGTTGATTTTTCATTGTTAAGAATAATTTACAGCCTGTCCCTTCCTTTCACACAGCGCATTTTCTATAAACATTTAAAAAGAAAACAAACTCTGAAATATATATATACACATTCATAGGTCAAAGCTAAAGCAAATAACTCAGTCAGTGTTTTTCTATAATAAATTATTTTAGCTTAAATTAGAAATTGACAAGTCTTGCATCCCCTTAGAGCTCGTTTCCAATGAGACGTAATTAAATAAGCTGTAGGAAGCAATATCGTTTATCGACTGCTTCCAACGGCTCGTTATAACCCAATTTTGGCAAACAGACTCCGGCTGCCGAAAACATTATCGTGTCCCATACAAAGTATAGGAAGTCGCTAATTTTTAAATTTTACCCGGTTTCCAATGCCCGCGCAAACCGTTACTACACTGTCGGAGGCTGACGATACAGTAACAAAAATTACACCCAGCTCAACTAGGTGTAAAACAGGAAAAAATTTGCTTTATGAGACCTTGTTCCTATTGAAATCTAACACGACACGTCAAAACCCCTGTATCTGCTATCCCCCAACATCGCAACTTATAATAAATGTATTAACCTATAAACTGCCATGTCCCACAATGCAAACTAGCTAATTATACTATTAACCCCTAATCTGCAATGCCCCACAACGCAAAGCATATATTTAAACTATTAATCCCTAATCCGCCATGCCCCACAATGCAATCTAGCTATTTAAACTATTAACCCCTAATCCGCAATGCCCCCACATCGCAAAGAATCTATTTAAATAATTAACCCCTAATCTGCCATTAACACACATCACAATTAACCTAATAATTCTTTTAACCCCTAATCCTTCATTAACCCACATTGTAATTAACCTATTAAATCTATTAACCCCTAAACCTCCAAACCCCACAATGCAAATAACTAATCACTAAGCCCCCTAACCTAACACCCCCTAAATTAACCCCATTACATACATTAAAATAATCCTAAATTACAATTAAAACAAAAAACCTAACATTACTTTAAAAAAAAAAAAGTTTAAATTAAACTAAAATTACAAAAAAAGTCTAACACTACATAAAATAATAAACCAAATTATCAAAAATTAAAAAAAAAATAAACCTATTCCATATGAAAATAACCCCCCCAAAATAAAAACACCCCCTAATCTAATACTAAACTACCAATAGCCCTTAACGCTCAATGGAAGCGAGCCCTTAGTCCTTTTCCCCAGTGGCATCATTAGGGTTGGTGTCACCCGGTGCGGTAATCACCCACCCCCCCAGTAATGTTTTATTTTTACTGCAAGAAGAGGATTTCATAGAAAAGGCAAACTTCTCCAATGGACAGAAAGCAGACACACACAAACACAAAAACACAGGCATACACACACATAGAAACACTCAGACACACTTAAAAACACACTCAGATGCACACACAAACATTCGGAAACACACTCAGACACACACAAAAACACACACACAAAAACACTCAGACACACAAAAACACTCAGACACACACACACAAAAACACTCAGACAAACACACACACACACACACACACACTTAGACACACACACTCACAAACACTCAGGCACACACACGAACACACACACACACAAAAACACTTAGACACACACACAAAAACACTCAGACACACACAAACACAAACACTCAGGCACACACACAAACACTTAGACACACACACACAAACACTCAGACACACACACAAAAACCTTTAGACACACACAAACACAAACACTCAGGCACACACACAAACACTTAGACACACAGAAACACTTAGACACAAACACTCAGACACACACACACAAACACTCAGACACACACACAAACACACACAGAAACACACACACAAACACTCAAACACATACACAAATACTCAGGCACACACACAAACATTTAGACACACACACACACACATAAACACTCAGAGACACACACAAAAACAATCAGAAACACACACAAAAACACTCAGACAAACACACAAAAAACTCAGACACACACACACAAAAACACTCAGACACACACACACAAAAAACTCAGACACACACACACAAAAACACTCAGACACACACACACACACACACACAAAAACACTCAGACACACACACACAAACACTCAAACAAACACAAACACTTAGACACACACACAAACACTCAGGCACACACACACTTAGACACACACACAAAAACACTCACACACACACAAAAACACTCAGACACACACACAAAAGCACTCAGACACACACACAAAAACACTCAGACACACACACAAAAACACTCACACGCAAAACACTCAGAGACACACACACACAAAAACACTCTCACACACACACACACACACACACAAAAACACTCAGACACACACACACACAAAAACACTCTCACACACACACACACACACACACACAAAAACACTCAGACACACACACATACAAAATATGTAAACTGTACTGCATTAATTATAAAGCTCATGCCTAGAGCTGCTCCCTGGCTCAGCAGAGCATCAAATGAAAGATAAACAGTGCACTCTAAAAATAAATCTCTAAAGAAAAGGTTTAGGTGAGCAAACTATGAAAATTCTGCTCTCTGACTCTGTTCCAAGTCTGTCAGTGCACAGTGCTGGGCCGCGTGCCTACCGCTTCTTATGGCCAATCACCTCTGCACTCTGCCCACCCCCAGACCCCCGCCTGCCCTCCACTCCTACCTCTTCAGTGTGCACTTAGTGTACCGTAACTGTACCGGTCTGGTGGGCATGATATGTGACTCCTTCACTTTAGAGACAGTGTCAGACAGTCATGCGGTCAGGTGCCAGGCACCCCCCTTATGATTTCCCGGTTCCAATTTAGAGAGACAGCACAGCAGTGAGTGACTCCACTGCTCCACACATCACTGAGCAGTGAGCACAGATAGGCAGGCAGGTTTAGGCTAGCAGCACAACTTTGCAAGCCCCACAGCATGCCCACAACATTCATAGTGATATTGGGCAGGGTAGGAGCAAAGTACAAACAAGCAAATGCAGCCGGGAAAACTATTTGTGGAAATTGCAACACGGGGTAAAGGGGCAAAAAATGAATTGTGTCTACAACTTCCCTAGTCCCACTAATGTTCACAAATACTGACCCCTCTAATAAAAAAAATCTATGCATCTCTACATTGTATTTCTTTAAATTTCAATAAAATTTTGGTGATGTCACCCCCTGGAGGGTGTCACCTGGGTGCGGTCCGCACCCCCCACGCCCCCTAGTGATGCCACTGCTTTTCCCAATGCTTATAACACCCAGAGTAGTAAAGGAAATGTGAAAGGAATGCAGTGAAAGTGGTGAGGTCAAGACGCATTAAAGAGGCAGACTGGTGAGTATTGGTCCCTACCTATCATTCTGTTATCTCACACGGAATAGCAGTGGAGCGGGAGCATTAACACAGCAGCTAAAACAGCATAGCCTCCGTGTTTGAAGCCCAGCCTCGGTGAAATCTGGTTCTGCAGATTAGTTATACATAAAACACAGATCTGCGTGCTGAATGTCAGTGAGAAGTATTATAGGTAGAAGTGCAGCTGTAACCCATGTACTTCACCCTAGGTAAAGCATACTCAGCATGTCAGCATATTACCAAATGATTTTGCAGCACACTTACCCATCTTTACTGCACATTGTGTTGTTCCAACTTCCCACCAAAGCCAGAGCGCAGGTCTGTCTGACTGCATACAGCATGCGATGAGTGTGATGATGAGGCCAGAAAATGAGCGGGCAGTGAAAATGCGGTGCCAGAAGGTAATGTGTAAAACGCCCCTAAATGCCTCTGGCTTAGTGGATGCATTGGACCCGACCCGTGCACATACCTATGATGATATTAATAGGTGTAATAAAGCTACAGCCTCCCACTCTCGGTGCCCCCGTGTGGGGGGCAGCCTAAGTCAGCTGCCTATACTGCCTTACACAAGAGCAAGCCCTGAATATCAATCTCAGAAGTTTTGGGATTCTGTTCTGTGGAGAAATGAAGAAAAACTGGAACTATGTGGGCCGATGGATCAGTGGTATTTCTGGAGGAATAATAATGAAGCATACTCTGAAAAAAACACTCTGCCTACAGTTAAGCATAGTGATGGCTCCGTGATGCTCTGGGGCTACTTTGCACCCTCTGGCACTGGAAAGCTGCAGTGTGTGGAAAGCAAGATGGATTTGTATCAGGAAATCCTAGGAGAAAACCTCATGCCGTCTGTGAGGAAGCTGAAGCTTTGGCGTCATTGGACCTTCCAACAGGACAGTGATCCAAAGCATAACTCAAATTCCACCATGGCTTGTTTGCAGAAGATTCTACAGTGGCCATCACAGTCACCTGACTTGAACTCCATAGAAAATCTCTAGTGGGATGCGAAGAAGGCAGTTCCAGCACGCAAACCCAAGAATATTACTGAACTGGAGGCCATTGCTCATGAGGAATGGGCTAAGTTTCCTCAGGAATGCTGCCAGAAGCTGGTGTCTGGTTATGCATCTCATTTGCAACAGGTAATAACAACAAAAAGGTGACCTCACACAGGTTAGAGCCACCATATTAAATATTTTAACAAATGATCATTCTATTTGTTAGATCTTTGTTAGATCAGGTTAGATCAACAGTTTTTTTTTTTTAGATCTACTCTAAAATAGGAAATATTAACTATCTTTTTCAGGGGGGCTAACCCATAGCCAACCCCCCTTAACAAAAATGTTGACTTTTTTTATTGATTATGATAGCTCCACGTTAAATTAGGTTTGATCAACCAAAAGTTTTGTTAGATCTAGTCTAATTACTGAGATATTACATTTTTAATGAGGGGGGCTTGCTCCCCCCCAGGATAGCTCCCCCTCAACTGAAATCTGGACAAAATTTTATTGATTTTGATAGATATACGACAGATCAGGTTAGATCAACAATTTTTTTTTGTTAGATCTATCATGCAAGCGGCGGTATTCACAATCCTATTTTGTGCGTGCGGAGGGGTGGTCACGGGTTAGCGCCCCCCTCAACTGAAATCTGGATCAAATTTGATTGATTTTAATAGATATACATTAGATCAGGTTAAATCAACTAAGTTTTTCATTAGATATATCATGCAAGAGGCGATATTCACAATCCTAATTTGTGTGCGGGGGGAGGGGTGATCACTGGGCTAGACCCCCACTCAACTGAAATCTGTACCAAATTGTATAAGTTAGATCAAGTTAGATCAACAGTTTTTTTGTTAGAACTATCACTCAAGAGGCGGTATTCACAATCCTAGTTTGTGTGCATGGGAGGGGTGATCAATGGGATAGCCCCCTCTCAACTGAAATCTGGACCAAATTTTATGGATTTTGATATATACGTTAGATCAACTGTTTTTTCTGTTAGATTTATCACGCAAAAGGCAGTATTCAGTAGCATGTAGGAGCGCATGTCCATGCACAGACCAGTCAGTGCTTTTGCACGCACTGTGTGCATTTGGCCTGTGAGGGACGTTATTATAACCCCGGCCCAAAGCTCTGCACAAGACTAAGAGACATTCAGCAGTGAAAGACCACGCCCCCCACATACCACCAGGGTGTAGGAAGCAGCAAATGAAAGGCTATTCTACACTTTATGGGATTATTTTATAGTATACTCTTGTCCTATAACAGAAGAAATACATTCTTTAGTTTTGTGTTCTATAAAATTACAAGTAATGCATCTCCTATTATCACATTTAATATTGCTGATTTTATTATATCTAGATGTAAGAGATATGGAAGTTAATACTTTATGAGATTAGCCCTCCATCTCCATGGATCACACTGATGAACCTCCCCCAGGTATGGAACACATTTCTTATGATGCACAGCCAGCATGATGGGATGTTTCCTGCTGGCTTAGAATCATGGGAAATATAGTCCACAACTGAGTTATAAGTGATATTTGAAACTCAAATAATAATGAGGCTATAAAATCTTCTTTGATTGGATGATAATTTTCCCTCCAGCCAGAACAGTTGTCAAAGAAACACTTCCTATGTGACCACTACTGTAACTAAATGTTACGGTGGGTATTGGTTTACTGTGCATAGGATATTTATATGCAAGGAAGAAATGAACTTATTTTGTTTTATTTGTGTCTGAGCGTGGATATGCATATAGATGTGTGCATGTTTGTATGACCATAAATAAATCATTTATTTATAAAATATGTGCATAGAATTGGGTGTTATGTTCATGAATGGTGACTTATTTTCACAAGTGCATAACAGCAAAAGAGCTTGGTACTTGCAATAACAGCCCTAAAAATTCCAAGGTTACCATTAGTAGTCTTTTTTTATTTGTTGTGATTAAAATGAATTGTCATAAGGCAGCTCATTTATTCACAAACATGGCTAAGTAATCCTTTTAGTGCTAGCTGTGTGTCCAATGCATTGAAAAGAGTCTGGCACTCAAAAAGTTACATAGAACATGATATGCAACGATGATAGAATGCACAAGCATTTCAGTTCATCTTGGTGTTAATAGCATGCCTACCGACATTTGCTGCTGGTAACGCTCAACAAAGCAGGGGTGGGGTTAAGTGGCATCACGAAATGCAGAGGGGTGAAACGCGTTAGAATAATGTGGTAAGAACAAACACTTGTATCGTTATGAACATCCCTACTATTACAGAATATGAATATCCCTACTATTACAGAATATGAATATCCCTACTATTACAGAATATGAATATCCCTACTATTACAGAATATGAATATCCCTACTAATACAGAATATGAATATCCCTACTATTACAGAATATGAATATCCCTAATATTACAGAATATGAATATCCCTACTGTTACAGAATATGAATATCCCTACTATTACAGAATATGAATATCCCTACTATTACAGAATATGAATATCCCTACTAATACAGAATATGAATATCCCTACTAATACAGAATATGAATATCCCTAATATTACAGAATATGAATATCCCTACTGTTACAGAATATGAATATCCCTACTATTACAGAATATGAATATCCCTACTATTACAGAATATGAATATCCCTACTAATACAGAATATGAATATCCCTACTATTACAGAATATGAATATCCCTACTATTACAGAATATGAATATCCCTACTATTACAGAATATGAATATCCCTACTATTACAGAATATGAATATCCCTACTATAACAGAATATGAATATCCCTACTATTACAGAATATGAATATCCCTACTATTACAGAATATGAATATCCCTACTATTACAGAATATGAATATCCCTACTATTACAGAATATGACTATCCCTACTATTACAGAATATGAATATCCCTACTATTACAGAATATGAATATCCCTACTATTACAGAATATGAATATCCCTAATATTACAGAATATGAATATCCCTACTATTACAGAATATGAATATCCCTATTATTACAGAATATGAATATCCCTACTATTACAGAATATGAATATCCCTACTATTACAGAATATGACTATCCCTACTATTACAGAATATGAATATCCCTACTATTACAGAATATGAATATCCCTACTATTACAGAATATGACTATCCCTACTATTACAGAATATGAATATCCCTACTATTACAGAATATGAATATCCCTACTATTACAGAATATGAATATCCCTATGATACTATTACAGAATATGAATATCCCTACTATTACAGAATATGAATATCCCTACTGTTACAGAATATGAATATCCCTACTATAACAGAATATGAATATCCCTACTATTACAGAATATGAATATCCCTATGATACTATTACAGAATATGAATATCCCTACTATTACAGAATATGACTATCCCTACTATTACAGAATATGAATATCCCTACTGTTACAGAATATGAATATCCCTACTATTACATAATATGAATATCCCTACTATTACAGAATATGAATATCCCTACTATTACAGAATATGAATATCCCTACTATTACAGAATATGAATATCCCTACTATTACAGAATATGAATATCCCTACTATTACAGAATATGAATATCCCTACTATTACAGAATATGAATATCCCTACTAATACTGAATATGAATATCCCTACTATTACAGAATATGAATATCCCTACTAATACAGAATATGAATATCCCTAATATTACAGAATATGAATATCCCTACTATTACAGAATATGAATATCCCTACTATTACAGAATATGAATATCCCTAATATTACAGAATATGAATATCCCTACTATTACAGAATATGAATATCCCTACTATTACAGAATATGACTATCCCTACTATTACAGAATATGAATATCCCTACTAATACAGAATATGAATATCCCTACTATTACAGAATATGAATATCCCTACTATTACAGAATATGAATATCCCTAATGTTACAGAATATGAATATCCCTACTATTACAGAATATGAATATCCCTACTATTACAGAATATGAATATCCCTACTATTACAGAATATGAATATCCCTACTATTACAGAATATGAATATCCGTACTATTACAGAATATGAATATCCCTACTGTTACAGAATATGAATATCCCTACTATTACAGAATATGAATATCCCTACTATTACAGAATATGAATATCCCTACTATTACAGAATATGAATATCCCTAATATTACAGAATATGAATATCCCTACTATTACAGAATATGAATATCCCTAATATTACAGAATATGAATATCCCTACTATTACAGAATATGAATATCCGTACTATTACAGACTATGAATATCCCTACTATTACAGAATATGAATATCCGTACTATTACAGACTATGAATATCCCTACTATTACAGAATATGAATATCCCTAATATTACAGAATATGAATATCCCTACTATTACAGAATATGAATATCCCTACTATTACAGAATATGAATATCCGTACTATTACAGACTATGAATATCCGTACTATTACAGAATATGAATATCCCTACTATTACAGAATATGAATATCCCTACTATTACAGAATATGAATATCCCTACTATTACAGAATATGAATATCCCTACTATTACAGAATATGAATATCCCTACTATTACAGAATATGAATATCCCTACTATTACAGAATATGAATATCCCTACTATTACAGAATATGAATATCCCTACTATTACAGAATATGAATATCCCTACTATTACAGAATATGAATATCCCTACTATTACAGAATATGAATATCCCTACTATTACAGAATATGAATATCCCTACTATTACAGAATATGAATATCCCTACTATTACAGAATATGAATATCCCTACTATTACAGAATATGAATATCCCTACTATTACAGAATATGAATATCCCTACTATTACAGAATATGAATATCCCTACTATTACAGAATATGAATATCCCTACTATTACAGAATATGAATATCCCTACTATTACAGAATATGAATATCCCTACTATTACAGAATATGAATATCCCTACTATTACAGAATATGAATATCCCTACTATTACAGAATATGAATATCCCTACTATTACAGAATATGAATATCCCTACTATTACAGAATATGAATATCCCTACTATTACAGAATATGAATATCCCTACTATTACAGAATATGAATATCCCTACTATTACAGAATATGAATATCCCTACTATTACAGAATATGAATATCCCTACTATTACAGAATATGAATATCCCTACTATTACAGAATATGAATATCCCTACTATTACAGAATATGAATATCCCTACTATTACAGAATATGAATATCCCTACTATTACAGAATATGAATATCCCTACTATTACAGAATATGAATATCCCTACTATTACAGAATATGAATATCCCTACTATTACAGAATATGAATATCCCTACTATTACAGAATATGAATATCCCTACTATTACAGAATATGAATATCCCTACTATTACAGAATATGAATATCCCTACTATTACAGAATATGAATATCCCTACTATTACAGAATATGAATATCCCTACTATTACAGAATATGAATATCCCTAATATTACAGAATATGAATATCCCTACTATTACAGAATATGAATATCCCTACTATTACAGAATATGAATATCCCTACTATTACAGAATATGAATATCCCTACTATTACAGAATATGAATATCCCTACTATTACAGAATATGAATATCCCTACTATTACAGAATATGAATATCCCTACTATTACAGAATATGAATATCCCTACTATTACAGAATATGAATATCCCTACTATTACAGAATATGAATATCCCTACTATTACAGAATATGAATATCCCTACTATTACAGAATATGAATATCCCTACTATTACAGAATATGAATATCCCTACTATTACAGAATATGAATATCCCTACTATTACAGAATATGAATATCCCTACTATTACAGAATATGAATATCCCTACTATTACAGAATATGAATATCCCTACTATTACAGAATATGAATATCCCTACTATTACAGAATATGAATATCCCTACTATTACAGAATATGAATATCCCTACTATTACAGAATATGAATATCCCTACTATTACAGAATATGAATATCCCTACTATTACAGAATATGAATATCCCTACTATTACAGAATATGAATATCCCTACTATTACAGAATATGAATATCCCTACTATTACAGAATATGAATATCCCTACTATTACAGAATATGAATATCCCTACTATTACAGAATATGAATATCCCTACTATTACAGAATATGAATATCCCTACTATTACAGAATATGAATATCCCTACTATTACAGAATATGAATATCCCTACTATTACAGAATATGAATATCCCTACTATTACAGAATATGAATATCCCTACTATTACAGAATATGAATATCCCTACTATTACAGAATATGAATATCCCTACTATTACAGAATATGAATATCCCTACTATTACAGAATATGAATATCCCTACTATTACAGAATATGAATATCCCTACTATTACAGAATATGAATATCCCTACTATTACAGAATATGAATATCCCTACTATTACAGAATATGAATATCCCTACTATTACAGAATATGAATATCCCTACTATTACAGAATATGAATATCCCTACTATTACAGAATATGAATATCCCTACTATTACAGAATATGAATATCCCTACTATTACAGAATATGAATATCCCTACTATTACAGAATATGAATATCCCTACTATTACAGAATATGAATATCCCTACTATTACAGAATATGACTATCCCTAATATTACAGAATATGAATATCCCTACTATTACAGAATATGAATATCCCTACTATTACAGAATATGAATATCCCTACTATTACAGAATATGAATATCCCTACTATTACAGAATATGAATATCCCTACTATTACAGATATGAATATCCCTACTATTACAGAATATGAATAGTCCCTACTATTACAGAATATGAATATCCCTACTATTACAGAATATGGAATATCCCTACTATTACAGAATATGAATATCCTACTATTACAGAATATGAATATCCCTACTATTACAGAATATGAATATCCCTACTATTACAGAATATGAATATCCCTACTATTACAGAATATGAATATCCCTACTATTACAGAATATGAATATCCCTACTATTACAGAATATGAATATCCCTACTGTTACAGAATATGAATATCCCTACTATTACAGACTATGAATATCCCTACTGTTACAGAATATGAATATCCCTACTATTACATAATATGAATATCCCTACTATTACAGAATATGAATATCCCTACTATTACAGAATATGAATATCCCTACTATTACAGAATATGAATATCCCTACTGTTACAGAATATGAATATCCCTACTATTAAAGAATATGAATATCCCTAATATTACAGACTATGAATATCCCTACTATTACAGACTATGAATATCCCTACTATTACAGAATATGAATATCCCTACTATTACAGAATATGAATATCCCTAATATTACAGAATATGAATATCCCTACTAATACTAAATATGAATATCCCTAATATAACAGAATATGAATATCCCTACTATTACAGAATATGAATATCCCTACTATTACAGAATATGAATATCCCTAATATAACAGAATATGAATATCCCTACTATTACAGAATATGAATATCCCTACTATTACAGAATATGAATATCCCTACTATTACAGAATATGAATATCCCTACTATTACAGAATATGAATATCCCTCCTATTACAGAATATGAATATCCCAACTATTACAGAATATGAATATCCCTAATATTACAGAATATGAATATCCCTACTATTACAGAATATGACTATCCCTACTATTACAGAATATGACTATCCCTACTATTACAGAATATGAATATCCCTACTATTACAGAATATGAATATCCGTACTATTACAGAATATGAATATCCCTACTATTACAGAATATGAATATCCCTACTATTACAGAATATGACTATCCGTACTATTACAGAATATGAATATCCGTACTATTACAGAATATGAATATCCGTACTATTACAGAATATGAATATCCGTACTATTACAGAATATGAATATCCGTACTATTACAGAATATGAATATCCGTACTATTACAGAATATGAATATCCGTACTATTACAGAATATGAATATCCCTACTATTACAGAATATGAATATCCCTACTATTACAGAATATGAATATCCCTACTATTACAGAATATGAATATCCCTACTATTACAGAATATGAATATCCCTACTATTACAGAATATGACTATCCCTACTATTACAGAATATGACTATCCCTACTATTACAGAATATGAATATCCCTACTAATACTGAATATGAATATCCCTACTATTACAGAATATGAATATCCCTACTAATACTGAATATGAATATCCCTAATATAACAGAATATGAATATCCCTACTATTACAGAATATGAATATCCCTACTATTACAGAATATGAATATCCCTACTATTACAGAATATGAATATCCCTACTATTACAGAATATGAATATCCCTAATATAACATAATATGAATATCCCTACTATTACAGAATATGAATATCCCTACTATTACAGAATATGAATATCCCTACTATTACAGAATATGAATATCCCTACTATTACAGAATATGAATATCCCTACTATTACAGAATATGAATATCCCTACTATTACAGAATATGAATATCCGTACTATTACAGAATATGAATATCCCTACTATTACAGACTATGAATATCCCTACTATTACAGAATATGAATATCCCTACTATTACAGAATATGAATATCCCTACTATTACAGAATATGAATATCCCTACTATTACAGAATATGAATATCCCTACTATTACAGAATATGAATATCCCTACTATTACAGAATATGAATATCCCTACTAATACAGAATATGAATATCCCTAATATTACAGAATATGAATATCCCTACTATTACAGAATATGAATATCCCTACTATTACAGAATATGAATATCCCTTCTATTACAGAATATGAATATCCCTAATATTACAGAATATGAATATCCCTACTATTACAGAATATGAATATCCCTAATATTACAGAATATGAAATATCCACTACTATATACAGAATAATGAATATCCCTACTATTACAGAATTTGAATAGTGCCCTTAATATTAACAGAATATGAATATCCCTACTATTACAGAATATTAATATCCATACTAATACAGAATATGAATATACCTACTATTACAAGAATATGAAATATCCCTACCTAATACAGAATATGAATATCCCTCCTTTTACAGAATATGAATGTCCCATACTAGTTACAGAATATGAATATCCTAATATTACAGAATGTGAATATCCCGTACTGTTACCAGAATATGACTATCCCTAGCTATTACAGAATCTGACTATCCCTAACTGTTACAGAATATGAATATCACCTACTATTACAGATAGATGATATCCCGTACTACTATTACAAAATATGAATATCCCTACTAATACAGAATATGAATATCCCTACTATTACAGAATATTACTATCCCGTACTAATTACAGTATATGAATATCCCGTACTATTACAGAATATGAATATCCCGTAGACTGTTACGAAAATGTACTATCCATGATTATGAATTATCGTACATTACCAAGAATATGAATATCCGTACTGTTACAGAATATGAATATCCCGTACTATTACCAAGAATATGAATATCCCTACTATTACACAGTATATTAATATCCCTACTATTACAGAATATGAATATCCCTACTATTACAGAATATTAATATCCCTACTATTACAGAATATGAATATCCCTACTATTACAGAATATGAATATCCCTACTGTTACAGAATATGAATATCCCTAATATTACAGAATATGAATATCCCTACTGTTACAGAATATGAATATCCCTACTATTACAGAATATGAATATCCCTACTATTACAGAATATGAATATCCCCTACTATTACGAATATGAATATCACCCTACTATTACAGAATATGAATATCCCTACTATTAACAGAATATGAATATCCTACTATTACAGAATATGAATATCCCTACTATTACAGAATATGAATATCACTTCTATTACAGAATATGACTATCCCTACTATTACAGAATATTGAATATCCCTACTATTACAGAATATGAATATCCCTACTATTACAGAATATGAATATCCATACTATTACAGACTATGAATATCCCTACTATTACAGAATATGAATATCCCTACTATTACAGAATATGAATATCCCTAATATTACAGAATATGAATATCCCTACTATTACAGAATATGAATATCCCTACTATTACAGAATATGAATATCCCTACTATTACAGAATATTAATATCCCTACTATTACAGAATATGAATATCCCTACTATTACAGAATATGAATATCCCTACTATTACAGACTATGAATATCCCTACTATTACAGAATATGAATATCCCTACTATTACAGAATATGAATAGCCCTAATATTACAGAATATGAATATCCCTACTATTACAGAATATGAATATCCCTACTAATACTGAATATGAATATCCCTAATATTACAGAATATGAATATCCCTAATATTACAGAATATGAATATCCCTAATATTACAGAATATGAATATCCCTACTATTACAGAATATGAATATCCCTACTATTACAGAATATGAATATCCCTACTATTACAGAATATGAATATCCCTACTAATACTGAATATGAATATCCCTAATATTACAGAATATGAATATCCCTACTATTACAGAATATGAATATCCCTAATATTACAGAATATGAATATCCCTACTATTACAGAATATGAATATCCCTAATATTACAGAATATGAATATCCCTACTATTACAGAATATGAATATCCCTACTATTACAGAATATGAATATCCCTACTATTACAGAATATGAATATCACCTACTATTACAGAATATGATTCCCTACTATTACAGAATATGAATATCCCATACTATTACAGAATATGAATATCCCTACTTATTACAGAATATGAATATCCCTAACTATACAGAATATGAATATCCCTACTATTACAGAATATGAATATCCCTACTATTACAGAATATGAATATCCCTCCTACTATTACAGAATATGAATATCCCTACTATTTAAAAGAATATGAATATCCATACTATTACAGAATATGAATATCCCTACTATTACAGAATATGAATATCCCTACTATTACAGAATATGAATATCCCTACTATTACAGAATATGAATATCCCTACTATTACAGAATATGAATATCCCTAATATTACAGAATATGAATATCCCTACTATTACAGAATATGAATATCCCTACTATTACAGAATATGACTATCCCTACTATTACAGAATATGAATATCCCTAATATTACAGAATATGAATATCCCTACTATTACAGAATATGACTATCCCTACTAATACAGAATATGAATATCCCTACTATTACAGAATATGAATATCCCTACTATTACAGAATATGAATATCCCTAATATTACAGAATATGAATATCCCTACTATTACAGAATATGAATATCCCTACTATTACAGAATATGAATATCCCTAATATTACAGAATATGAATATCCCTACTATTACAGAATATGACTATCCCTACTAATACAGAATATGAATATCCCTACTATTACAGAATATGAATATCCCTACTATTACAGAATATGAATATCCCTAATATTACAGAATATGAATATCCCTACTATTACAGAATATGAATATCCCTACTATTACAGAATATGAATATCCCTACTATTACAGACTATGAATATCCCTACTATTACAGACTATGAATATCCCTACTATTACAGAATATGAATATCCCTACTAATACTGAATATGAATATCCCTAATATAACAGAATATGAATATCCCTAATATAACAGAATATGAATATCCCTACTATTACAGAATATGAATATCCCTACTATTACAGAATATGAATATCCCTACTATTACAGAATATGAATATCCCTACTATTACAGAATATGAATATCCCTCCTATTACAGAATATGAATATCCCAACTATTACAGAATATGAATATCCCTCCTATTACAGAATATGAATATCCCAACTATTACAGAATATGAATATCCCTAATATTACAGAATATGAATATCCCTACTATTACAGAATATGACTATCCCTACTATTACAGAATATGACTATCCCTACTATTACAGAATATGAATATCCCTACTATTACAGAATATGAATATCCGTACTATTACAGAATATGAATATCCCTACTATTACAGAATATGAATATCCCTACTATTACAGAATATGACTATCCGTACTATTACAGAATATGAATATCCGTACTATTACAGAATATGAATATCCGTACTATTACAGAATATGAATATCCGTACTATTACAGAATATGAATATCCGTACTATTACAGAATATGAATATCCGTACTATTACAGAATATGAATATCCGTACTATTACAGAATATGAATATCCCTACTATTACAGAATATGAATATCCCTACTATTACAGAATATGAATATCCCTACTATTACAGAATATGAATATCCCTAATATAACATAATATGAATATCCCTACTATTACAGAATATGAATATCCCTACTATTACAGAATATGAATATCCCTACTATTACAGAATATGAATATCCCTACTATTACAGAATATGAATATCCCTACTATTACAGAATATGAATATCCCTACTATTACAGAATATGAATATCCGTACTATTACAGAATATGAATATCCCTACTATTACAGACTATGAATATCCCTACTATTACAGAATATGAATATCCCTACTATTACAGAATATGAATATCCCTACTATTACAGAATATGAATATCCCTACTATTACAGAATATGAATATCCCTACTATTACAGAATATGAATATCCCTACTATTACAGAATATGAATATCCCTACTAATACAGAATATGAATATCCCTAATATTACAGAATATGAATATCCCTACTATTACAGAATATGAATATCCCTACTATTACAGAATATGAATATCCCTACTATTACAGAATATGAATATCCCTACTATTACAGAATATGAATATCCCTACTATTACAGAATATGAATATCCCTTCTATTACAGAATATGAATATCCCTAATATTACAGAATATGAATATCCCTACTATTACAGAATATGAATATCCCTAATATTACAGAATATGAATATCCCTACTATTACAGAATATGAATATCCCTACTATTACAGAATATGAATATCCCTACTATTACAGAATATGAATATCCCTACTGTTACAGAATATGAATATCCCTACTATTACAGAATATGAATATCCCTACTATTACAGAATATGAATATCCCTACTATTACAGAATATGAATATCCCTACTAATACAGAATATGAATATCCCTACTATTACAGAATATGAATATCCCTACTATTACAGAATATGAATATCCCTACTATTACAGAATATGAATATCCCTACTAATACAGAATATGAATATCCCTACTGTTACAGAATATGAATATCCCTACTGTTACAGAATATGAATATCCCTAATATTACAGAATATGAATATCCCTACTGTTACAGAATATGAATATCCCTAATATTACAGAATATGAATATCCCTACTGTTACAGAATATGAATATCCCTACTATTACAGAATATGAATATCCCTACTATTACAAAATATTAATATCCCTACTATTACAGAATATGAATATCCCTACTATTACAGAATATTAATATCCCTACTATTACAGAATATTAATATCCCTACTATTACAGAATATGAATATCCCTACTGTTACAGAATATGAATATCCCTAATATTACAGAATATGAATATCCCTACTGTTACAGAATATGAATATCCCTACTATTACAGAATATGAATATCCCTACTATTACAAAATATTAATATCCCTACTATTACAGAATATGAATATCCCTACTATTACAGAATATTAATATCCCTACTATTACAGAATATTAATATCCCTACTATTACAGAATATGAATATCCCTACTATTAAAGAATATTAATATCCCTACTATTACAGAATATGAATATCCCTACTATTACAGAATATTAATATCCCTACTATTACAGAATATGAATATCCCTACTATTACAGAATATGAATATCCCTACTATTACAGACTATGAATATCCCTACTATTACAGAATATGAATATCCCTACTATTACAGAATATGAATATCCCTAATATTACAGAATATGAATATCCCTACTATTACAGAATATGAATATCCCTACTATTACAGAATATGAATATCCCTACTATTACAGAATATTAATATCCCTACTATTACAGAATATGAATATCCCTACTATTACAGAATATGAATATCCCTACTATTACAGACTATGAATATCCCTACTATTACAGAATATGAATATCCCTACTATTACAGAATATGAATAGCCCTAATATTACAGAATATGAATATCCCTACTATTACAGAATATGAATATCCCTACTAATACTGAATATGAATATCCCTAATATTACAGAATATGAATATCCCTACTAATACAGAATATGAATATCCCTACTGTTACAGAATATGAATATCCCTACTGTTACAGAATATGAATATCCCTAATATTACAGAATATGAATATCCCTACTGTTACAGAATATGAATATCCCTAATATTACAGAATATGAATATCCCTACTGTTACAGAATATGAATATCCCTACTATTACAGAATATGAATATCCCTACTATTACAAAATATTAATATCCCTACTATTACAGAATATGAATATCCCTACTATTACAGAATATTAATATCCCTACTATTACAGAATATTAATATCCCTACTATTACAGAATATGAATATCCCTACTGTTACAGAATATGAATATCCCTAATATTACAGAATATGAATATCCCTACTGTTACAGAATATGAATATCCCTACTATTACAGAATATGAATATCCCTACTATTACAAAATATTAATATCCCTACTATTACAGAATATGAATATCCCTATTACAGAATATTAATATCCCTACTATTACAGAATATTAATATCCCTACTATTACAGAATATGAATATCCCTACTATTACAGAATATTAATATCCCTACTATTACAGAATATGAATATCCCTACTATTACAGAATATTAATATCCCTACTATTACAGAATATGAATATCCCTACTATTACAGAATATGAATATCCCTACTATTACAGACTATGAATATCCCTACTATTACAGAATATGAATATCCCTACTATTACAGAATATGAATATCCCTAATATTACAGAATATGAATATCCCTACTATTACAGAATATGAATATCCCTACTATTACAGAATATGAATATCCCTACTATTACAGAATATTAATATCCCTACTATTACAGAATATGAATATCCCTACTATTACAGAATATGAATATCCCTACTATTACAGACTATGAATATCCCTACTATTACAGAATATGAATATCCCTACTATTACAGAATATGAATAGCCCTAATATTACAGAATATGAATATCCCTACTATTACAGAATATGAATATCCCTACTAATACTGAATATGAATATCCCTAATATTACAGAATATGAATATCCCTACTATTACAGAATATGAATATCCCTAATATTACAGAATATGAATATCCCTACTATTACAGAATATGAATATCCCTACTATTACAGAATATGAATATCCCTACTATTACAGAATATGAATATCCCTACTAATACTGAATATGAATATCCCTAATATTACAGAATATGAATATCCCTACTATTACAGAATATGAATATCCCTAATATTACAGAATATGAATATCCCTACTATTACAGAATATGAATATCCCTAATATTACAGAATATGAATATCCCTACTATTACAGAATATGAATATCCCTAATATTACAGAATATGAATATCCCTACTATTACAGAATATGAATATCCCTAATATAACAGAATATGAATATCCCTACTATTACAGAATATGAATATCCCTACTATTACAGAATATGAATATCCCTACTATTACAGAATATGAATATCCCTACTATTACAGAATATGAATATCCCTACTATTACAGAATATGAATATCCCTAATATTACAGAATATGAATATCCCTACTATTACAGAATATGAATATCCCTACTATTACAGAATATGACTATCCCTACTATTACAGAATATGAATATCCCTAATATTACAGAATATGAATATCCCTACTATTACAGAATATGACTATCCCTACTAATACAGAATATGAATATCCCTACTATTACAGAATATGAATATCCCTACTATTACAGAATATGAATATCCCTAATATTACAGAATATGAATATCCCTACTATTACAGAATATGAATATCCTACTATTACAGAATATGAATATCCCTAATATTACAGAATATGAATATCCCTACTATTACA
Organism: Bombina bombina; assembly: GCF_027579735.1. Classification (NCBI taxonomy): domain Eukaryota; kingdom Metazoa; phylum Chordata; class Amphibia; order Anura; family Bombinatoridae; genus Bombina; species Bombina bombina. Next base: position 10,897,899 of record NC_069500.1, read on the forward strand.
GAATATGACTATCCCTACTAATACAGAATATGAATATCCCTACTATTACAGAATATGAATATCCCTACTATTACAGAATATGAATATCCCTAATATTACAGAATATGAATATCCCTACTATTACAGAATATGAATATCCCTACTATTACAGAATATGAATATCCCTACTATTACAGACTATGAATATCCCTACTATTACAGACTATGAATATCCCTACTATTACAGAATATGAATATCCCTACTAATACTGAATATGAATATCCCTAATATAACAGAATATGAATATCCCTAATATAACAGAATATGAATATCCCTACTATTACAGAATATGAATATCCCTACTATTACAGAATATGAATATCCCTACTATTACAGAATATGAATATCCCTAATATAACAGAATATGAATATCCCTACTATTACAGAATATGAATATCCCTACTATTACAGAATATGAATATCCCTACTATTACAGAATATGAATATCCGTACTATTACAGAATATGAATATCCCTACTATTACAGAATATGAATATCCCTACTATTAAAGAATATGAATATCCCTACTATTACAGAATATGAATATCCCTACTATTACAGAATATGAATATCCCTACTATTACAGAATATGAATATCCGTACTATTACAGAATATGAATATCCCTACTATTACAGAATATGAATATCCCTACTATTAAAGAATATGAATATCCCTACTATTACAGAATATGAATATCCCTACTATTACAGAATATGAATATCCCTACTATTACAGAATATGAATATCCGTACTATTACAGAATATGAATATCCCTACTATTACAGAATATGAATATCCCAACTATTACAGAATATGAATATCCCTACTATTACAGAATATGAATATCCCTACTATTACAGAATATGAATATCCCTACTATTACAGAATATGACTATCCCTACTATTACAGAATATGAATATCCCTACTATTACAGAATATGAATATCCCTACTAATACTGAATATGAATATCCCTACTATTACAGAATATGAATATCCCTACTATTACAGAATATGAATATCCCTACTATTACAGAATATGAATATCCCTACTATTACAGAATATGAATATCCCTACTATTACAGAATATGACTATCCCTACTATTACAGAATATGAATATCCCTACTAATACAGAATATGAATATCCCTACTATTACAGAATATGAATATCCCTACTATTACAGAATATGAATATCCCTACTATTACAGAATATGAATATCCCTACTATTACAGAATATGAATATCCCTACTATTACAGAATATGAATATCCCTACTAATACAGAATATGAATATCCCTAATATTACAGAATATGAATATCCCTACTATTACAGAATATGAATATCCCTACTATTACAGAATATGACTATCCCTACTAATACAGAATATGAATATCCCTACTATTACAGAGTATGAATATCCCTACTATTACAGAATATGAATATCCCTACTATTACAGAATATGAATATCCCTAATATTACATAATATGAATATCCCTACTAATACAGAATATGAATATCCCTACTATTACAGAATATGAATATCCCTACTATTACAGAATATGAATATCCCTACTAATACAGAATATGAATATCCCTACTATTACAGAATATGAATATCCCTAATATTACATAATATGAATATCCCTACTAATACAGAATATGAATATCCCTACTATTACAGAATATGAATATCCCTACTATTACAGAATATGAATATCCCTACTATTACATAATATGAATATCCCTACTAATACAGAATATGAATATCCCTACTATTACATAATATGAATATCCCTACTATTACAGAATATGAATATCCGTACTATTACAGAATATGAATATCCCTACTATTACAGAATATGAATATCCCTACTATTACAGAATATGAATATCCCTACTATAACAGAATATGACTATCCCTACTATTACAGAATATGAATATCCCTACTATTACAGAATATGAATATCCCTACTATTACAGAATATGACTATCCCTACTATTACAGAATATGAATATCCCTACTATTACAGAATATGAATATCCCTACTATTACAGAATATGACTATCCCTACTATTACAGAATATGAATATCCCTACTATTACAGAATTATGAAATATCCCTACTATTACAGAATATGACTATCCCTACTATTACAGAATATGAATATCCCTACTATTACAGAATATGAATATCCCTACTATTACAGAATATGAATATCCCTACTATTACAGAATATGAATATTCCCTACTATTACAGAATATGAATACCCTACTATTACAGAATATGAATATCCCTACTATTACAGAATATGAATATCCGACTATTACAGAATATGAATATCCTAATATTACAGATTATGATATCCCTACTAATACTGAATATGAATATCCCTACATTACAGAATATGAATATCCCTACTATTACAGAATATGATATCCCTAATATAACAGAATATGAATATCCCTACTATTATCTACTAATACTGAATATCCTACTATTACTGAATATGATATCCCTAATATTACAGAATATGAATATCCCTACTATTACAGAATATGAATATCCCTACGTTACAGAATATGAAGTATCCGTACTATTACAGAATATGAATATCCCTACTATTACAGAATATGAATATCCCTACTATTACAGAATATGAATATCCCTACTATTACAGAATATGAATATCCCTACTATTACAGAATATGAATATCCCTACTATTACAGAATATGAATATCCCTACTATTACAGAATATGAATATCCCTACTATTACAGAATATGAATATCCCTACTATTACAGAATATGAATATCCCTACTATTACAGAATATGAATATCCCTACTATTACAGAATATGAATATCCCTACTATTACAGAATATGAATATCCCTACTATTACAGAATATGAATATCCCTACTATTACAGAATATGAATATCCCTACTATTACAGAATATGAATATCCCTACTATTACAGAATATGAATATCCCTACTATTACAGAATATGAATATCCCTACTATTACAGAATATGAATATCCCTACTATTACAGAATATGAATATCCCTACTATTACAGAATATGAATATCCCTACTATTACAGAATATGAATATCCCTACTATTACAGAATATGAATATCCCTACAATTACAGAATATGAATATCCCTACTATTACAGAATATGAATATCCCTACTATTACAGAATATGAATATCCCTACTGTTACAGAATATGAATATCCCTATTATAACAGAATATGAATATCCCTACTATTACAGAATATGAATATCCCTACTGTTACAGAATATGAATATCCCTACTATTACAGAATATGAATATCCCTACTATTACAGAATATGAATATCCCTACTATTACAGAATATGAATATCCCTACTATTACAGAATATGAATATCCCTACTATTACAGAATATGAATATCCCTAATCTTACAGAATATGAATATCCCTACTATTACAGACTATGAATATCCCTACTATTACAGAATATGAATATCCCTACTAATACTGAATATGAATATCCCTAATATAACAGAATATGAATATCCCTACTATTACAGAATATGAATATCCCTACTATTACAGAATATGAATATCCCTACTATTACAGAATATGAATATCCCTACTATTACAGAATATGAATATCCCTACTATTACAGAATATGAATATCCCTACTATTACAGAATATGAATATCCCTACTATTACAGAATATGAATATCCCTACTATTACAGAATATGAATATCCCTACTATTACAGAATATGAATATCCCTACTATTACAGAATATGAATATCCCTACTATTACAGAATATGAATTCCCTAATATTACAGAATATGAATATCCCTACTATTACAGAATATGAATATCCCTACTATTACAGAATATGAATATCCCTACTATTACAGAATATGAATATCCCTACTATTACAGAATATGAATATCCCTACTATTACAGAATATGAATATCCCTACTATTACAGAATATGAATATCCCTACTATTACAGAAATATGAATATCCCTACTATTACAGAATATGAATATCCCTACTATTACAGAATATGAATATCCCTACTATTACAGAATATGAATATCCCTACTATTACAGAATATGAATATCCCTACTATTACAGAATATGAATATCCCTACTATTACAGAATATGAATATCCCTACTATTACAGAATATGAATATCCCTACTATTACAGAATATGAATATCCCTACTAATACAGAATATGAATATCCCTACTATTACAGAATATGAATATCCCTACTATTACAGAATATGAATATCCCTACTATTACAGAATATGACTATCCCTACTATTACAGAATATGAATATCCCTACTATTACAGAATATGAATATCCCTACTATTACAGAATATGAATATCCCTACTATTACAGAATATGAATATCCCTACTATTACAGAATATGAATATCCCTACTAATACAGAATATGAATATCCCTACTATTACAGAATATGAATATCCCTACTAATACAGAATATGAATATCCCTACTAATACAGAATATGAATATCCCTAATATTACAGAATATGAATATCCCTACTATTACAGAATATGAATATCCCTACTATTACAGAATATGACTATCCCTACTATTACAGAATATGAAGAATTATCCCTACTATTACAGAATATGAATATCCCTACTATTACAGAATATGAATATCCCTACTATTACAGAATATGAATATCCCTACTATTACAGAATATGAATATCCCTACTATTACAGAATATGAATATCCCTACTATTACAGAATATGAATATCCCTACTATTACAGAATATGAACTATCCCTACTATTACAGAATATGAATATCCCTAATATTACAGTAATATGAATATCCCTACTATTACAGAATATGAATATCCCTACAATTACAGAATATGAATATCCCTACTATTACAGAATATGAATATCCCTACTATTACAGAATATGAATATCCCTACTATTACAGAATATGAATATCCCTACTATTACAGAATATGAATATCCCTACTATTACAGAATATGAATATCCCTACTATTACAGAATATGAATATCCCTACTATTACAGAATATGATACCCTTCTATTACAGAATTGAATCCCTACTATTACAGAATATGAATATCCCTACTATTACAGAATATGACTATCCCTACTATTACAGAATATGAATATCCCTACTAATACTGAATATGAATATCCCTAATATAACAGAATATGAATATCCCTACTATTACAGAATATGAATATCCCTAATATAACATAATATGAATATCCCTACTAATACTGAATATGAATATCCCTAATATAACAGAATATGAATATCCCTACTATTACAGAATATGAATATCCCTACTATTACAGAATATGAATATCCCTACTATTACAGAATATGAATATCCCTACTATTACAGAATATGAATATCCCTACTATACAGAATATGAATATCCCTACTATTACAGAATATGAATATCCCTACTATTACAGAATATGAATATCCCTACAATTACAGAATATGAATATCCCTACTATTACAGAATATGAATATCCCTACTATACAGAATATGAATATCCCTATATTACAGAATATGAATATCCCTACTATTACAGAATATGAATATCCCTACTATTACAGAATATGAATATCCCTACTATTACAGAATATGAATATCCCTACTATTACAGAATTGAATATCCCTACTATTACAGAATATGAATATCCCTACTATTACAGAATATGAATATCCCTATATTACAGAATATGAATATCCCTACTAATACAGAATATGAATATCCCTACTATTACAGAATATGAATATCCCTACTATACAGAATATGAATATCCCTACTATACAGAATATGAATACCCTAATATTACAGAATATGAATATCCCTACTATTACAGAATATGAATATCCCTACTATTACAGAATATGATATCCCTACTATACAGAATATGAATATCCCTACTATTACAGAATATGAATATCCCTACTATTACAGAATATGAATATCCCTACTATTACAGAATATGAATATCCTACTATTACAAATATGAATATCCCTACTATTACAGAATATGAATATCCCTACTATTACAGAATATGAATATCCCTACTATTACAGAATATGAATAGCCCTACTATAAACAGAATATGAATATCCCTACTATACAGAATATGAATATCCCTACATATTACAGAATATGAATATCCCTACTATTACAGAATATGAATATCCCTCACTATTACAGAATATGAATATCCCTACTATTACAGGAAATATGAATATCCCCTACTATTACTGAATATGAATATCCCTACTATTTACAGAATATGAATATCCCTACTATTACAGAATATGAAATATCCATACTATTACTGAATATGAATATCCCTACTATTACAGAATATGAATATCCCTACTACCAATATCCCTAATTCAGAATATGGAATATACCTACTATTACAGAATATGAATATTCCCTACTTATACAGAACTATGACTATCCCTACTATTACAGAATATGATATCCCTAATATAACAAATATGAATATCCCTACTATTAAGGAATATGATACCCTATATTACAGAATATGAATATCCCTACTAGACTGAATGATGAATAACCCTAATAGTACATAATATGAAGTACCCTACATATTACAGGAATATGAAGTTCCCCTACTATTACAGAATATGAATATCCCTACTATTACAGAATATGAATATCCCTAATATACAGAATATGAATATCCCTACTATTACAGAATATGAATATCCCTACTATTACAGAATATGAATATCCCTACTATTACAGAATATGAATATCCCTACTATTACAGAATATGAATATCCCTACTATTACAGAATATGAATATCCCTACTATTACAGAATATGAATATCCCTACTATTACAGAATATGAATATCCCTACTATTACAGAATATGAATATCCCTACAATTACAGAATATGAATATCCCTACTATTACAGAATATGAATATCCCTACTATTACAGAATATGAATATCCCTACTATTACAGAATATGAATATCCCTACTATTACAGAATATGAATATCCCTACTATTACAGAATATGAATATCCCTACTATTACAGAATATGAATATCCCTACTATTACAGAATATGAATATCCCTACTATTACAGAATATGAATATCCCTACTATTACAGAATATGAATATCCCTACTATTACAGAATATGAATATCCCTACTATTACAGAATATGAATATCCCTACTATTACAGAATATGAATATCCCTACAGTTACCAGAATATGAATATCCCTAATATTACAGAATATGAATATCCCTACTATTACAGAATATGACTATCCCTACTATTACAGAATAATGAATATCCCTACTATTACAGAATATGAATATCCCTACTATTACAGAATATGACTATCCCTACTATTACAGAATATGAATATCCCTACTATTACAGAATATGAATATCCCTACTATTACAGAATATGAATATCCCTACTATTACAGAATATGAATATCCCTAACTATTACAGAATATGAATATCCCTACTATTACAGAATATGAATATCCCTACTAATTACAGAATATGAATATCCCTAATATTACAGAATATGAATATCCCTACATTACAGAATATGAATATCCCTACTATTACAGAATATGAATATCCCTACTAATACAGAATATGAATACCCTACTATTACAGAAATGAATATCCCTATATACAGAATATGAATATCCCTACTATACAGAATATGAATATCCCTACTATTACAGAATATGAATATCCTACTATTACAGAATATGAATATCCCTACTATTACAGAATATGAATATCCCTAATAACAGAATATGAATATCCCTACTATTACAGAATATGAATATCCCTACTATTACAGAATATGAATATCCCTACTATTACAGAATATGATATCCCTACTATTACAGAATATGAATATCCCTATATACAGAATATGAATATCCCTACTATTACAGAATATGAATATCCCACTATTACAGAATATGAATATCCCTACTAATACAGAATATGAATATCCCTACTATTACAGAATATGAATATCCCTACTATTACAGAATATGAATATCCCTACTATTACAGAATATGAATATCCCTACTATTACAGAATATGAATATCCCTACTATTACAGAATATGAATATCCCTACTATTACAGAATATGAATATCCCTACTATTACAGAATATGAATATCCCTACTATTACAGAATATGAATATCCCTACTATTACAGAATATGAATATCCCTACTATTACAGAATATGAATATCCCTACTATTACAGAATATGAATATCCCTACTATTACAGAATATGAATATCCCTACTATTACAGAATATGAATATCCCTACTATTACAGAATATGAATATCCCTACTATTACAGAATATGAATATCCCTACTATTACAGAATATGAATATCCCTACTATTACAGAATATGAATATCCCTACTATTACAGAATATGAATATCCCTACTATTACAGAATATGAATATCCCTACTAATACAGAATATGAATATCCCTACTATTACAGAATATGAATATCCCTACTATTACAGAATATGAATATCCCTACTATTACAGAATATGATATCCCTACTATTACAGAATATGAATATCCCTACTATTACAGAATATGAATATCCCTACTATTACAGAATATGAATATCCCTACTATTACAGAATATGAATATCCTACTATTACAAATATGATATCCCTACTATACAGAATATGAATATCCCTACTATTACAGAATATGAATATCCCTACTATTACAGAATATGAATATCCCTACTATTACAGAATATGAATATCCCTAATATTACATATAGAATATCCCTTCTATTACAGAATATGAATATCCCTACTATTACAGAATATGAATATCCCTAATATTACAGAATATGAATATCCCTACTATTACAGAATATGAATATCCCTACTATACAGAATATGAATATCCCTACTATACAGAATATGAATATCCCTACTATTACAGAATATGAATATCCCTACTATTACAGAATATGAATATCCCTACTATACAGAATATGAATATCCTACTATTACAGAATATGATATCCCTACTATTACAGAATATGAATATCCCTACTATTACAGAATATGAATATCCCTACTATACAGAATATGAAATCCCTATATAACAGAATATGAATATCCCTACTATTACAGAATATGAATATCCCTACTATTACAGAATATGAATATCCCTACTATTACAGAATATGAATATCCCTACTATACAGAATATGAATATCCCTACTATTACAGAATATGAATATCCCTACTATTACAGAATATGAATATCCCTACTATTACAGAATATGAATATCCCTACTATTACAGAATATGAATATCCCTACTATTACAGATATGAATATCCCTACTATTACAGAATATGAATATCCCTACTATTACAGAATATGAATATCCCTACTATTACAGAATATGAATATCCCTACTATTACAGAATATGAATATCCCTACTATTACAGAATATGAATATCCCTACTATTACAGAATATGAATATCCCTACTTACAGAATATGAATATCCCTACTATTACAGAATATGAATATCCCTACTATTACAGAATATGAATATCCCTACTATTACAGAATATGAATATCCCTACTATTACAGAATATGAATATCCCTACTTTACAGAATATGA